>NC_081193.1:37126278-37378778 GCF_902713425.1 Acipenser ruthenus | reverse complement strand
TTATTTGTCCCATCCAATAATTTATTTTATTAGTACCGAGTCAAAACAAAGAAAACGTGCCTATTCGGGTCTAAAAAGTAAGCAGCAGGTTGTTTGAAGCGAGTGGCCTTTCGTTTAATGTTTGATTCTGAAGCTAAATAGCGACCGACCGTATTTTCTCCAAAAACACATTACAAGATGTGCAAAACAATTACCTCCATTTGCATGTACAGTTTCTTTGGGAAATATCTTGACACGATCATCAGCCAAAATATACTTTGCTTTTTTTTTGCTTTGTCGTCCATTTCTGGTATTTTACCTCCAATGCTGAAAACTAGATTTTAGCAACGTAAATCAAAACTATGCAGCAATGACTTTGTCCCACCTCCTACTGTACAGTACAGGTCACAGAAAAGCCAGTACAGACGCACTGATAGGCTGATTAAAACATCATTGTCATTTGAACAGTAAATAAGAACATTAACCGCTTTGGAGTATTTTTTTGTAAATGTTATTTGTCTAAGGATGTTTTTTTTTTTTTTTTGCCTAAGTGCAATGCACACAGACACCGAAGGAATAAAAAAAAAGGGCTATCTACAGAAGGAAGATACGTAGTTTGCGTCACTTGCGTTGTGCAGTAGTTCATTTAAACAAGGTTTCTTTTTATCTCTCCGTTCTTGTCCGGTATGCATTGGCCCCTAAAAGAGGTGATTTTCGCGATGACCCCTCAATTTCCTGATTTCTGCGAAATCGCGATTTAAGTAGACCCCTACTTATAATCAAGTTTGTAGTTTTCCTGTTTTTTTTTTTTTTATATATATTTTGAAGTTACTGCAGACAACTATTCAGTACTCTGAACTACACTTTAAAGGGTTCTTCCTGAAACCTTTTATAACTCAACCTTGGCTTGGATTTTAAGAATATCGCAAGCGGTTTTACTGGATTCAAACTGGGGCTCAGACCTGGTCACAGTACCATTGGTTTAGGACAAGGTCTATTACAGGGATCTGCAACCCTAGCCCTGGAGAGCCCCAATCCTGCAGGTTTTCTAGGTGTCTTTACATCATCAATGGCTAAAGATCTGGAACACATGTTAATCTTGACTAATTAAGTCAATAATTGGTGCGATTAAGTAAAAGAGCTCGGTTGAAATGAAAACCAGAAGACCCTGTAGCTCTCCAGGACCAAGGTTGGAGAACCCTGGTCTGCTGTATATGGTACGGGCCATTTTGTATTGGAAGAGATCTAAAAAAACATTTAAAAAACAGCACACTATTTGACTGATATTATTGGTCAGCAGTCGACAAAGCGTTTTCTGTGAAACCATCCTTAAATATAGGTTTACAAAAAACAAAACAAAAAAACATATTGTTCCCTGAACATTTCTTAACTTCTCGTGCCATCCTTTTTTCAAATCGGGGAACATGGGCTCCACCTACAGATGGAGCCAGTCACTGCATTCGTAATAAATAATTTAATTGATATGTATTGTTCCTAAGGACAATGTCTTGGATCTTGACTCACATTACTCTTACAATGTAGCTGCACAACTTTCTTGTCTAAGGTCCCTAATGCTTGTATCCATGTCACCTTATGATCTCCTTAAGATTATGATCTTTATTACATAATTTCAAAACACTAAAATCATAAAGATGACTTGAGATAGTTGGCTTTGTTTCTTACAGGATCTTTATATCAGAAACTAAGCAGGGTTGGGCCTGGATGGGAAAAATCTAAAAGAACACCAGGAGCTGAAGGCAGTTCTGTAGTTACTATACTAAATAAAGAACATGTCACCTCTCAAGGTAGGGTGGGCAAAGTTTGTTTTAGCTTTCAACAAACAAAACCTCAAATAGGTTATTATTAATATATGTTACTTAACTTAAACATATCAAATTAAATTTTTTTTTTAAAAAGTTTTAAAACGTGTAAAAGATGCTTTTTCACACAACAAATTCTACTACACAGTTCCTGCCCGGTGGCCATCTTGAATTTAAGTTTTACACTCTACTGACTTTAGCTTTTAGAATTACAAAAAATAAAAGATATGTCACTAAAATATTAAACATTTTCATTGGAAAAATTCATTCCAAGCTTGACTGTGATTTTAAATTGAAAAGATTTTTTTTTATTACTTTTTTTACGCAAGAGCTTACCCCTAAAAACACATCTGTCACTCTGCCAAGACTGTGAGGAGGGCGTGGCACGGAGACAAACACTCTGTAATGTAAAAAATGCATAGGCATCTGTAGCAGGGCGGTAGAGAGCCCTGTACGTATTTATTTGTTTATTTTATTTTAGAACGGGGTTCCCCTCTGCCCCTGTGCAGATTATTGTTTTGTGTTTGTTTATTATGATTTATTATTTACATGACGGCGAGCGCCGTATGTTTTGGTATTGTTTTGTTTAGTGACGGCGTAGCCGTTTGTTTATTTTATACTGTTTAGTAACGTGGATGGGAAGCCCCATCCACAGCACTTTTTAATAAAATAAACAAATAAATACGTACAGGGCTCTCTACCGCCCTGCTACAGCGTCATTTTTAAATGCATGGGTTTTGTTTATAATATAATATACAGAAACGTAACTTATTATAGCATGTTTCAGAGGTTATTTATTTGTCATACAAAATTATAATTATACCCATTATGCAATATTTGTAGTATTTCTTAGGGGTCAAAAAAGCCATGACAACAACGTTTTACATATCAATAATGTGTAAAGAATGTTATTATACATTGGATTGATGCATTTGCCACTGAAAAAGCAGGTAATGTGGACATCTATATAAATAATTAATATGAAGCATTTCTGTAAATGTTATAAATGTAATCCAATTTAAATTAAATCTGTGCATTGCAAAGTCATGTCTTCCACACGTTTTAACTTCCTTTCTGTATTACAAATCAATATATTTAAACGGTCTAGCATATTTGCAGAATCAGATCCACCGTGAATTGTATCGATGCTACTAGCCTTGTGAGTGTCTGTACCAGAGTTGTAACAAGTCCCCAAAATTGGGACTCAAGTCAAGTCATTGGGGAGTAAAGACTTGACATGCCAAGCTCGAGTCCAACCGAGTCACTAAATTGCTCAAGTCGAGTCGAGTCACCAATTTGGCTTGAGTCACTTTGAGTCATTAGTTCTGACCAGTGCTTAAATTTGTAAAGAAAGAGGTGCCGGGGAGCAAACAATGACAATAATACCGTCCTTAAGAACCGCACATTCAAAATCATAACACGTTTATTTGAAAGAGTATTGTATGTACTAGTGTTAGACATTTACATTCACGTATTCTACAACATATACAAAGTAGTAGTGCGTGCAGAAAAATTAATTAAAGGCAACCACAGGACAAAAAATAAATACAAAAAAAGCCTGTATACATGTTTTGTTATGGTTTTGCATTTAAATGGTTTAAAAAACAAACAAATTAAAAAGCATTCAGGAGGACTCCAGAAGGATGACATTGATTAAAAAAAAAATACGCACCCCAACACGAACATTGGTTTGATCTATGGTCTGCACTATCAGCGATGTGCATGCAACAGAAGCCGCTGGTAGATTACAAAAACGATTAATTAAACTTAGGCTAGATAGTTGTTGTTATCTTAGTATGTTTTTGTTGTCTATTAATTTAATTATATTCATTGAAAAAGGCAAGAGAACAAGATTGTTATTATTTTTATTGTTTTGGTTTAATATAAATATAGCAGGCTAATGTTCCTATTGAAGTAGGCTACAATATATTTTTTTCATTAAAAAGTTGTCATTGCTCTTTGTTGAAATTAATGTTCAGCTTTCATATGTTGTTGTGTACTACTCATTTTATCAAACCAAGTAGTGTAAGTTGTTCATGATGTTTTTCAAATCAAGTAAGCTTATTTGTGTATAAAAAAAAAAGACAATAGAGTTGCAGCCAGTGTCACCTTACTAAAGGCACTCAAACTGAAATCGTAAAGTAATTTAAAGTAGGGTACAAACGTGGCAGCAGACTGTCTCTCTTTAGCGCACACGCAAGAATTTGCAGACTTGATACAACTGTGTTGAGAATTTAAAAAGAAAGCATTTTATGAGATTTTTAACTAGAGGTCCCGGGAATATGACTCTGCACGCCCAGAGGTTCCGGGACTCTGTCCCGGCACAAATTAAGCACTGGTTCTGACAGTTCAAGATATCTTGATTTAATCAGATTAGTTTTACAGGAGAGTAGCAATCTATACATAAAAAATTATCTGTTAAATACAAAATTAGGATGCACAATAATGTGGTCATACTTGCCCCACCATTAAAAGTCCACGGTTTCTGCTTTGTTTTTCGTCTTTCCATTTTAGTGAATTTGATTCATTGGTCTATTTAAAAGCACACTTTGCCACTGTATAAAGACCCTTTTCTCTGTGCTCAATTGGGTTGGGTGTTTAGTAATGAATGATACCATAAAACAAAGAACATATCTAATATTTTCTCACTTCTCAACACTGACACCCCCTTATAGTTTTGTTTCAGATACATTAACCAAATAAGGGAATTTGGTAGAATTTAATTTCATGTTGAGATATTACTTCAAGGTTTCAACACATAGGAGGCAAATAGAAAAATAAAGAAACTGAGGCAAAATTTTATATAATTCACATGTAACAGAATCTGTACTACATATCTCTCCTCGTAGTGTAAGCTAAGCTATGAAGTGTCTTTTTCCATTAAATGTCAACTAGACATTTTTAAGTAACAGATACTGTTTCATAAAAACACAAAACATAATAAAAAGGTGTGTGTTGGAGTCCTAATGGCATAACAAAACATAATACTGTACTGAAAAAAGTACAAAAACAAATTAATCTTTTAAACTTTTTCTCCGGTCACATCTTATAATTTAACATACATATACATAAAACTTTAAGTTAAAGATTTATGTTTATGTATATTAAATTATAAGACGTGACCAGAAAGAAAGAAAAGAAAAACGTTTTAAGCCTTAGTTAAAGTCTTTAACTAAGACTTTAAACATAAACCTCTAGTTTCACAGACCCTGATTAGCACTGACCTTGGACTACATAATATTAGTTTAGGACAGGTAAACTTCCAAATGTTTGTAGTTTTTATTAGTTTGCATTAGTTTAATAAATGTACTGTAAACAATGTTTTACTCAGAACTGGATTTAAAGGGAAATTTAAAAATAGCTACAAAGCACCAACTCCCTTAAGAGATATGGTGTCCATAAATAAATAGATCAAACATATACAACCGTACAAACATACATTAAATAAAAAGAATAGTGAGCACCAAATACTTCCCAAATGATTTACTCTTCAAGCTTTCACTAGGCAATTTTACTTATGCACGTTTCAGATGCATTCATTTTCTTTATTTGTGTGCTAACACAACCTGAAAAATAACTCCTAATCAGTGCTTTTTCTGCCGTGTTGTTTAATTTGCCCTGGCATTAGTTATTTTTTTAAATATTGAATATCGACTGCCTACTCATTTTGGAAAAAATACCGCTGTTGCATTGTGCCTGAGTTTTTAATTCAGATTCTCATAAATTAGTGCCAGTTACCAGTGCTATGTTTTGAATGCAGTTTATTCATATTGTGGCTTTATAGTTCTGGCAGGATGCAACCTGCTTGTTTCTCTTCTGGCCGACTGTATAATTCTTAAAAGCTAACCAACGCAGGTACTTTTAGTGTACTCTCCATGTTGTTGTTGGTTTTTTGGGGTTTTTTTTGTGTCTGTGACAAAACTTAAAAATCACTATTTTCCTCAGGATTTTCTTCCCGCCTTTGCTTCCCGCCTACACATTTTGATTCCGGGGCTCCCTGCTGCTTGTGACTTTATGATCACAGAACGGTGCTATAGGCTAGAAAGGTGTTTTCTATTTCCTTTGCAAAGGTCTTAACAACCATGGCAGGAGCCTGTTTATGTGCAAAATAACAAGATGACTGCGTGTGTTAGAGAGGGGCTGCATGTACTGAAAATAAAATAAGTTTGTTATTGATTTTATCATAAAGACAATGACTCGAGTCAGATGGAGACGTTTTTGCGTGACTCGAGTCATGTCACGTCTTTTGAGCAGGGAGTCGAGTCTAGTCTTTGCTTACAGGGACTCGAGTCAAGTCGAGTCATTTAATGGCAATGACTCGAGTCGAGTCACGAAAAACTGCGACTTGATTCTGAGTGGAGTCATTGACTCGGGTCATTACAACTCTGGTCTGTACTATCTAAGCTGCCTATGACTTTTCACCAGTCATACCATCGTCACTGTGGTCAATCTGCTTGCAAGGGACAAAGTAAAAACGTGCCTTTAAATGTATCCCGCGTATTCTTAGTGGAGTTTCTACACACACTCATTATTTTATTTATATATGTGCATATCGCGTGTTTGAAATACTATTCATGCTGCACATTTCTAATATCGAGACTGAAGTTAGGATTTAAGATGTTATAAAGTGCAAGAGTTACATGTCGTTCTGTCTCGTTACTACTTCTGCTAAATGCATAGATCTCATGCATCATCCCATTTGTTAATAATGACATGTCTAATCCTGCACAAAAAGGAATGCTGTTTCCCCGTACCACTGTTTGGCGCCTTCTAACACTCACAGCAGCCGCTTGTGCCATTGTCTCAGCGGAGAGAGAATTTCAACTAGACATTGTAAAAACCTAATGCGCGTCGCTTAATCCAACCCATTTATCTTATAAAACCACACCTGATAGGATAATAACTCAGAGGTATGTCTTCCTGACACATAGCACTAACAAATGATGTATTTTTCTGCCGATTGGTAGGTGGTTACGGCTTCGAAATACCGTCTCGAAATATTTAAATGCATTTTTTTTTATTTATTTTTTTTATGTTTTACTTGCAGGAGTTGCTGTCAATCAGGTCTGCAACCAGTGCATACCAGTATTACGTTGATTGAAAAGCATTTTGTATGTGTAATATGAAGTGGGGCCTGTGGCCAGGTCAAAATAGGGAGACCAAAACTGATAATGCCGGTGCCGCAGACATGGCGCAGCGGCTAAGTCCCAAAACTGACTGACGCTTGTCTGAAAAACAAACTGTTATATCATAAAAACACTTGATAAAAATCGATTTTGTTTAGCCGAATGTAATTTAGGTGAACAGTACAATCAAAAGAACAATATTTTGTGAGATTTATATTATATTTTGAGAAATTATTATTCTATTAATATAACAGGTTTCGTTGTATTTTATGGTTTGTAGCGACTTTAGACTTCTGTTAAATATAAAACCACACAAACATACTGAAAATATATTAGGACAGACGCGTAGCAGACAAAAAGTTCTATTAATATACAGTACTGTGCAAAAGTTTTAGGCAGGTGTGAAAAAATGCTGTAAAGTAAGAATGCTTTCAAAAATAGACATGTTAATAGTTTATATTTATCAATTAACAAAACGCAAAGTGAGTGAACAGAAGAAAAATCTACATCAAATCAATATTTGGTGTGACCACCCTTTGCCTTCAAAACAGCATCAATTCTTCTAGGTACACTTGCACACAGTTTTTGAAGGAACTTGGCCGGTCGGTTGGCCCAGACATTTTGGAGAACTAACCACAGTTCTTCTGTGGATTTAGGCAGCCTCAGTTGCTTCTCTCTCTTCATGTAATCCCAGACAGACTCGATGATGTTGAGATCAGGGCTCTGTGGGGGCCATACCATCACTTCCAGGACTCCTTGTTCTTCTTTACGCTGAAGATAGTTCTTAATGACTTTCGCTGTATGTTGGGGTCGTTGTCATGCTGCAGAATAAATTTGGGGCCAATCAGATGCCTCCCTGATGGTATTGCATGATGGATAAGTATCTGCCTGTACTTCTCAGCATTGAGGAGACCATTAATTCTGACCAAATCCCCAACTCCATTTGCAGAAATGCAGCCCCAAACTTGCAAGGAACCTCCACCATGCTTCACTGTTGCCTGCAGACACTCATTCGTGTACCGCTCTCCAGCCCTTCGGCGAACAAACTGCCTTCTGCTACAGCCAAATATTTCAAATTTTGACTCATCAGTCCAGAGCACCTGCTGCCATTTTTCTGGACCCCAGTTCCTGTGTTTTCGTGCATAGTTGAGTCGCTTGGCCTTGTTTCCACGTCGGAGGTATGGCTTTTTGGCCGCAAGTCTTCCATGAAGGCCACTTCTGACCAGACTTCTCCGGACAGTAGATGGGTGTACCAGGGTCCCACTGTTCTGAGCTGATGGCACTGCTGGACATCTTCCGATTGCGAAGGGAAGTAAGCATGATGTGTCTTTCATCTGCTGCAGTAAGTTTCCTTGGCCGACCACTGCGTCTACGGTCCTCAACGTTGCCTGTTTCTTTGTGCTTCTTCAACAGAGCTTGGACAGCACATCTGGAAACCCCTGTCTACACTTGACTATATGCCTACAAAATCCCTGACTTTGTGCAAGTGTACCTAGAAGAATTGATGCTGTTTTGAAGGCAAAGGGTGGTCACACCAAATATGGATTTGATTTAGATTTTTCTTCTGTTCACTCACTTTGCATTTAGTTAATTGATAAATATAATCTATTAACATGTCTATTTTTGAAAGCATTCTTACTTTACAGCATTTTTTCACACCTGCCTAAAACTTTTGCACAGTACTATATGTTTTTCAATTGATGATTACTGAGATAATTTTACATCGATTTCAAAACTGCTGCAGCACACAAAATCCTTCCCATAGGGGATGAACACAATCACACTCTATTCGCCCACCCTACTTAAGGGACTAGACATGCCCAGCAATGGCATATTTGGTGCACCCAGTGTAAAGGTGTAAAGATCTTAAAATAATTTTAATTAAAAAAAAAAAATTGCAGACCACTTAATCCTTTATTAATTTTCCTTTGTCTTACTTACTTCATCTGTGTATTCTTTAGCTAAAGGTGCTCCTGCAGAAACCTGTAAATAAATATTACAATACATTTTTAGGAACGCTGTTTTGGTTAATACTTTTTTTTTTTTTAATCAGTAAAGATTACTTTCTACCAAGTACCGAGCAGTAGCAGTACGGATTATTATTATTATTTATTTCTTAGCAGACGCCCTTATCCAGGGCGACTTACAATTGTTAGCAGATATCACATTATTTTTACATACAATTCCCCATTTATACAGTTGGGTTTTTACTGGAGCAATCTAGGTAAAGTACCTTGCTCAAGGGTACAGCAGCAGTGTCCCCACCAGGGATTGAACCCACAACCCTCCGGTCAAGAGTCCAGAGCCCTAACCACTACTCCACACTGCTGCCCTTAAAAACATATTTCACAGAATACACCACGCTTAACTTAAATGTACCAGTCTGATTATGTCTTGTTGTTTCGAACTATACATGTCTCACCAGGATGCATTTAAAATCAGATAGCTCATTAAAACAAAAAGCCAGCAATCCTGAACCATAAATGCACTTAGTGAAGCAATTAGGTACAGTTGTGTTATGTCATACCAGACCTGTAATATCCTTTAATGTTTGAAGTAGTGTTTATTGTTCAAACATCCCTTACAGCTGAATATTACTACTGGGAACAGGCATAAATGGAATGTTGCTTCAAGGGTTTAAATATCTGATTTCCTTACTGGTAGATTACATTTCTAGTAGCCATACTGGTCCACATATGTTTTTGTTCAAATATTTCTTAATAAGAATAAAAGCACTTACATTTGGACCTCCACCGTGCATCTTTAAAGCTCTTACTGTGGCCACCAAAACTACCACATTTGGACGGAGGCCAGATACCCGGCACTTTATGTTGAAGAATTTTTCCATCCCAATGTCTGCACCAAAGCCAGCTTCAGTCACTGAAAAGTTAAAGTTAAAATTAAAGTTTACACTCCACACTTAAGAGCATTGAACTGGGGAGAATAGGGGGCAGTTACAGGGAAAATGTTCAGTTTTCAAAGCACCTTTTTACTCATCTACTCATCTACTCATCTGTATTTTTGTGTTCAAGGTCACATTAAACAATCAGGAAATTCATAGTTTGATACACACTACATTTACAGGGCAAACATTTCCGTTTGACAGGTATCTACACCATATAATTGACAATGCTTCTTCAGACACCCCCCACAATTCCCTGCAGCACATCAATTGCTGCGGAAGGAAGCAGTATATAGTAACAGAGCTGTCGGATGATGGGCAACAGCAAGTAGGAAATGTAAAGGAATTCAAGGAGGAAGATCAACAAATGTCTCCTGCCAAGTGTCACCACTTCCAATCCTAACCATATTTTGTATTCATTCAGCTCTATACTACTTCCTGCAATTGTCTCCGAGTGCCAAGTAAAATAAAAACATCTGCCCAAATTTCAGCTCCTGGCACAAACAAGCTACTTTTACTAGAAGCTGTTTCCCCAAGTGTGAAAATAAGCATAAAGATAACCGTATTGCATTATTAAAGGAAATGTATTACATTAACCCTTTGTAGTCCATTTATTAAGTGCGTGTTAATTTTAGACGCGCTGTTTAAATGTATTTTTTTTTCCCCACAGTCAAACGGGTTTAAAAGGCCCTGCATATCAACAAAGCACTCACTAGGCATCTCCAGCCCCGCCCCACCCTTTCGTTCGTTATCGCTTTCACATATGCTAAGAAATAAATAATAATAATAATAATAATAATAATAATAATAATAATAATAGTTGTAAATACCGATCAATCATCTCCTGATCACTCGTTTTATCACCAAACTCAATAATGCGATCCAAGTCATTATTTTATTACTATAATATGTCAAAAAAGCTCTGCAAATGTCCGTGATATTCTCTGTGCGCTGATTCAGTTAAAACCAGCTTGTTTCCTTATGGCCGCCCCTATCTGATGCCAGGGGCAAGTATGACTAATCATGAGATATGCCCTTTTTTTTTTTTATTTGTTTTTTTTCGGCTTGTCTTGGCTCCTGTCGCTCCCACTCGGCCATTGAATGGTTTTCTCGGCTTTTTTTGATGATGTCGGACAAGGTCCGACATAGGACCGCAAAGGGTTAAGGTTGCTGTATTTATTTCATTGTGTGGGACAGACCAAATTCAAAGACCCTCTATCAACGGACCAGAAACATCAATGGTATATAATGCAGTAACAACACATGATACACTGGTTCACTGGAGTTGAGCAGACCTCCTCTGCTGAACACATCCATTAGTGCCAAAATTGTTGAAATCAAGAAAGTGACCAACATTATACACCCCAGCAGAATAGTTCCCAGTTATCGAGATCAGCATTTAGAATCTGATTTCTTACAATACCATCTATTCAGCTGAATTCCTTCATTGCTCTTAGAACAAGAATAGTCCAACAATCCCATTAGAATTAAACTTTCTATTCAGAATCACTGCATAGTATAAAAACATATTACTTAACACCAAATAAAGTTAAGTAATGCTGGTTTCTGCTAAAGATAAAGGAAGGCATCAACTCAAAACAGATAAGAGGTACTCCTTAGCATGGTCTTAGCATCCAATACTATGTGCAGACAAACCATCCCAGTCAGATGTGTATCTACTTTTATCCAATTCAAAATAGTTTTGTTTTTCTTCCCTTCCAACTAAAAGTTAGGGCATCCTGCTGTGGAGAATAATTCTGGAAAAAGAATCACTGATTTCAGGTCAAAAAAATTGGGTTAGGTGGCCAGACTTTCAGCCCTTACAGTTCTGTATTTTGCTCATTGCCAATTAATTGAATCAAGTCCAAATATTTCTTGGTTATGAAACAATAGCTGCTTCTTTATGTTATGATATCCTTCAGTCCTGAATCAGTTTCCCTAGTGGTCCACAATAAACCAGACTCACTATTAGAATTACAACATGTAATAAACATGTTTTATTTAAGCAAATATCAACCCAAAACGCAAGCCTGAGCTGACCTTCCACTTTTTGCAGACCAAATAATTGCAAAAGTGTATTCCACAATATACATTAAAAATGGGGGAACATTTTTTTAACCAGCAATACAGTTCGGACTTGCTATCAGATTTATATTATTATGCATTTATTTTAGGTACAGGTAGTCACATGATTCAAGCTGCTGGGAACCTTATATCCCCAAATATTTGTATGCTTAATTGAAAAGCCAACTCAAGTAAAAATTTGAATAAAGGTGTTTTTTATACCAATGTAAAATTTGTAAGCAGCCATTTTACAACTGTTTTAAAATCGGCTCTTAAAAAATAAAAAAATAAATAAAAATAAAAAAATAATCAGTTTTGCTTTAATCAGTATTAGTCATGCCTAACCCCCCAGTGTCAAATTAATTTGTTTTTCTTCAGGTGTCCATCATAACCACAAAGATGGTCTCCACTTAAGAAAAAGGGTAAGATGCATTGAAAGAAGTACACTATGTTTAAAAAAATTGCATTGGCTTCAGAATATGCCATTGGACAGACTATGTGGATAGAGAAATGACAGTTTCATGTGAAAAAGCATTGTTAAAAGGTTTACTTTTATTCTCCTCATAAAATTAGGTTAAGCATGAACCATTAGAAAATGTAGTAAATGGGAGACAATGTTTACTAAATTTCATTGCCATGCAGAGTCTATAAAATGCATTGTCAGTTAACCATGGACTTATTTATGTGTACTGTAAATCCTGGTAATGCTTGCTCATTATGTTTTACAGACCTATAGAATAACCATTGTTCTCACATTCTTAAGAATATTAAATCATTGAAAAGCTACTCAAACAGAAGGGGGTAATGAATGTCAAGAACTTACATTGGGGAAAATCCAACTGTACTAAGCTTTGTTGCAAGGCCCTTTTCAACAAAACTTTCAGGAAGTATTGCAAGGTACCGCGGGTCATAGAATAACACATTGTTATACCTGTATCTCTAAGCAGAATACATAATAAAAAAAAATACTTCAAATCGTGTTGAATTTTGTTTTTTTTTATTGTATTTATTTTAATGTGCAATACGCATGAATGCAATACGTATGAATGTGATATGATGCCAGTGCACGCCTTTTAAGCTAGTGTGAGAAGGTTGGTCTGGTTGAATATGAAAGACTAAACGTCAGTGTGAGGAATGTGGAGCAGAACTGAGACGCAGGTACAGAAATACTGAACTGTAGTGCTGTATCAAGATAGTGTACGAAAAAAATTGTAAAGTGTCTTGGAAACGGGTGTGTGTTGCACATGTGCCATTCAAACGTGCCCCGAAAACTAAAAAAAAAAAGCAATAGGGAATTGAAAAGGTTACCAAATGAAGCTGATAAATGTTTTTTTGTGAGCTGTGCAGCCTCCAGTAAACCAATGTAGACTTTGCTGGTATAGTACGAAGCCTTAGTTTCGAAAAATAAAAGAAAAATATCAGATTTTTTAACTGCACAGCAGCTTTCCGATTCAGACAATGTACCTCCACAGCCAAAAAAGCAAGCATGGCATTTTACGAGTTTGTGGCTTCAAGAATTTCCCTGGTTATGTTACAATCATCAAAAATAGAACTTGTAAGGGCTCCCGAGTGGCGCATCCAGTAAAAGCACTCCACGTGGAGTGCAGGATGTGCCTTATAGCCTGGACGTCACCGGTTCAAGTCCAGGCTATTCCACTGCCGACCGTGGACGGGGGCTCCCAGGGGGCGGCGCACAATTGGCCGTGTGTCACCCGGGGGTGGGGGGGATAGGTCGGCCAGGGTGTCCTCGGCTCACCGCGCACCAGCGACCCCTGTAGTCTGGCCGGGCGCCTGTGGGCTTGCCTGTAACCTGCCCGAGAGCTGTGTTGTCCTCCAACGCTGTAGCTCTTGGCTGGCTGCATGGTGAGTCCGCAGTTTGAAAAAAAGCGGTTGGCTGACGGCACACGCTTCGGAGGATAGCGCTTCGGAGAACAGCGTGTGTTCATCTTCGCCCTCCCGAGTCAGTGCAGGTGTGGTAGCGGTGGGCTGAGCCTAAAAAATAATTGGACATATCAAATATAAAATAATAAAAATAATTGGCAAGACTTGGCAAGAAAAAATAATATAAAATAGAACATGTATTGTGAATTTTGCACTAAAGCAGGGCCAGCTGTTGCAGGGAAAACAGATAGTATTTCTGGAACTGACCATTTTAACAAAGAGACTGAAAAAAAGCACAGTGAAAACAGAAAGCATAACAATGCTAGGGACTGCGTTATTGCAAAGTGTATGCCAACCCAGACACCGATAGCTAGAGCAATGGTTCATGCTACTGAAGTGGATTAAAAATGAAATTCAATGCAGTTTATATGATTGCAGTAGAAGATCTGCCATTCACTAAATTTCACTCTCAGATTGTGCTTCTGAGGAAGAATGGTTTGGAAGTATCTAAAACATATGACAATGACACAGCATGTGCTGAGTTCATTGCAGTCATTGCTGATTAATTAAGGACTGATTTACAGAAAGGGGTTCACAGTGCAAATTACATTTCCATTCTGACTGACTGTGGAACAGATGTAGCTGGTGTACTGTAGGTATGTTTCTGCAGGTGGGGTAGTAAATCGTCTGGTAGGCTTAGGTGAACTAGTTCACTGTCATGCACAAGGAATCTTAAACACAACCAAGAATTTGCTTGGAAATGTTGACAATTAATGTTCAGATTGCTGGAAAGACAAACTTAGTGCTTTTGGAGCTGATGGTGCCAGTGTCAATATGGGCGCTATGGTGGTGGTAGGTGCTCTGTTGAAAAGTGAGATTAGACAGCATATCATATAACTGTACTGTTTGCCTCACAGGATTGAATTAACAATGTTAAGTACTCAAAGATAAGTTTAAATGATTGAGAAAGTATATGACCATCTGCAGTTGGTGTGAAAAACATACCATTTCAGTCCAAAAAGTAAGCGCGAGTTGAAAGCAATTGGTGCCGAGTTAGGGTTGTACAGATTTATCGCACATCGTCTGTTTTCTTGCAATCAAATGATGATAATCTTGCTGCTGGACAGGGACAGTATACAGCTGTGCATCATCACATGAAGCACCTTGCTGCCACTTCGAATAACACAGACATTACAGGAAGAGCAAAGCAAGTTGTACAGGAAATGGAAAAACTTTCTTTTGTCATTTTTTACATTCTCTTCTCAGAGCTGTCAAAGCTTAGCCTTATACTCCAAAAGAATAGTCTAATTCTTCCCCAAGCTGTTGCAGCAATTGAGAATTGTGTCTTGACAATTAAAAGTAGGCGGGAAAAACCATTAACAAATGGCAAACGAGACATTTTTGCAGCAAGTGGATTCCCAACCAGAGCCAGATCCACAGCAGCAGGGTCAGTCAGGCAGAAGTGGTGGCAGAGCTACCAGAAATACATTTACCAGCATTACATTTCAGAAGAGTAAACTCAAGGGCCCTGTGACAGGATTGAAAGGAGTCCCTGTTGTAATTCGCCCTCCCGACCACCGGCAGCGCTGTGTAGGGTTGACCGTGATTGGGTCAGGAGGCTGAACTCTGACCATACAGGAAGTTCCGGGTCAGGCGGCCATCTTGGACCAAGGTGGAACCATGTGGCCGTCAGGTCCCATCATTGCAATCAGCTGTGCTGTTCTCATCGATTGGCTGACGTGAGGCAGCATGCTGATTGCAAGGGTGGGACTTGGCAGTATTTAAGCAGTATGGTTTTGCCATTCGGCCCCCTGTCCTGAACTGAAAACACGTGCTGTGCGTTGTTGTTGTTTTATCAAACTGCTGTAATTCGCAGAAGCTTGAAACTTAAGGAACTTTGGTGGATTGCCGCAGTGGAAGAAACCCAGGACAAGCCAGTAATCCGTGGAAGGGGGCCAGGAGGCGGTGAGAGGAAACCCACTGCAGGAGCACAGAGAAACCCAGTGCTTCCTTTATTGTTGTTTGTAACGAGACGTTTTTGTTTATTCTTTTTATTTGAAACCTGAGTTTACCATCGCTGGTATTCCAGGTGGTTTTCTTGTTTATTTTCTGGAATACTGGACTGTTCTATTTTTGTTTGTTAAAATAAAATCCTGCCTGTACCGTTGATGGTACAGGGCTCCAAGGACTAAACGACACTTCCGGCTCCTGTGTGCTGTCATTTCTGGTCCTTCCCTAAAGCTCCACCCACTACCCTCCCACAGGCCCCCAGACCCATGACATTACATTTTTAAATTGGATTTGGCACCCACAATTTTTGGCCTAGGAGCTATTGGTGAAGAAGGCAAAAAGTTTGTCTGGAGCCCTGCCTTATGTATATTATAAATATAACACACGTGCTATGCAAAGCAAGTAGAAAACAATATTTTGTTAATCTGGAACAGGGTTTTTTTGGGTTATTTAAAAAAAAAAAAAAAACACAACTACTACAACAGGGTCCCCGAGTGGCTCACCCAGTTAAAGCGCTGCCGCGGGGAGCGCAGGATGTCATACAGCTTGGATGACACCAGTCTGTGTTCAGGCTGTGCAAAGAGGCCGAAAGATTTTTTTTGGACACTGGACTATCTAGCTATCAATATCCCTTGGATAAGTGTCTTGCTAGTTTTATATGATTAACTTGAACTTAAATCCTTTCTAATTTTACTATAATTGCAGAGTACAACTAAAATTTCTGTATTAAAGATTTTTTTTTTTTTGTTGCTTTTAAACGTTTATCACTTTTACAGCCTTAAATTATGTTAAGGTGTTATTCTTCGTCTTGTAGTTCGACCCCACTATCCTACACTGTGGACATTAAGAAGAGCAGGGTTGTCAATCCCTTTATGCAGATAGCTTTGGTAACCAATCCATCAGGAACATGTCAGAGCAATCTCAGCATTCCAATTAGAGGGAATAATGATACAGCGGTTAATAATTGGGAGTACGCTAATATGAATGGGGTATACATTTACAAAAACAAATAAACTTAAATAAAGTCTAACTTATATTCAAACATTCCAGTACACAGTCTTTCTCTTGGGCACTGGGAGAACAGAAGAATTCACAGCCATACAAAATCGGAAAGCAGAGCGCAGCTGGATAGCAGGGAAACACAACGTTTCCTGGTTTAACTTTATGTCCTATATAAACCTAATCATAATTTTTTTTCAGAGCTGGCGGGAGAGGGAGAACATATGCTTTACAGATCAGATGAAAGATGTACTTTATTAGCATGAATCAAAGAGTTCAAGAAAGAAAGGTGCGGGAATGCATCTACTGTATCAACCTTCAGTGCTAATACAATGCTGATTTATCCTGAGAGAATACAATGATGAGAGAAATAGTGGAGACAAGACCACCCTCTAGCTGGGTCACTGGGTAATTGAAGCAATATGCTTATTCAATCTGAAGTCAACTATTAGTCAAGACAGACATTGGTATTAAATTACAACTGTTTTGGGGGACTCTGGGGCAGTAATGGGAGATTGCTGTGTATCTGAACCGCACAGGTAATAAATAGCCCAGCACGTAAATCTGACATTGATTATACAGTAACAAAATAAACCCTTTCAAATAAAATCTAATTTCTGTATAGCAGGGTGTTTCTAAAAATGAAGTATATAAAAATCAAGCATTACTAAAAGATCACATTTATAAGTTAAATTGTAAGATTGTATTGCACATAAGACTGAAAGTTGTATCTGCAAGATCAGCAACCTCAATTTAAAAGATTAAGTCTTGGTAAGGCAAATTAAGTAATACATTAAGTATTGCCAAAAGCAATATAATACAAGAGATAAATCAACAGAGTACATTGTGTCTAAAAAAATTGAAAATCTTTATTGAATTATAAAGAAATGAAAGTTACATTTATGAGCACTTCCTTCATTTTAATTACATTAATGTAATTAAAAGTTACTTGGCAGTTCAAAAAGGTTAACAGTTGTTGGTGGTTATTAACTATTTACTCAGCCACTGAATTGTAAACCATTAATAACTTACTGTATATTTTTATGAAAACCAGTTAGATGCTACAATTTCTTGACATTCCTCACAATTGTATTTTGGCAGTGAAGGCTTTTTGTTGGGCTTTTGCCCATGACCAGGGCACTCTTGTTGGGTTTGGCAAGTTCCAGATGACAAGCTTTATACAGAAATATAGTAAACATTTATAAAATTGCTGTCACTTTGCTATATTCAATAGCAGTCTGGAATTTACCATAACGTACACAAGTTTCCAAAAGAAAATTAAATAAAGATGTTTAGGGTAAAAAAAGCAAGACTAGGCCGCAATGCTTAGTCTAATTTAGTTCTGGATAAACACATGCATGGATTATATTCATATGTATTAGGATGCAAGAATGGACCAATAATATACTGTAAAATCTATTGGGTTTCGCTGACTGATGCTCAAGATAATGCATTAAGACTTGAATTAGACGGTTATGTTTCTGTACTGCTCATTAAGAGGCATATGAAATAAATTGTCAAGAGCTTCTAATATTTGTGTTCTACACGATGATCTTTGTTTGCCAAAATTGGTTATGTAATACAAACCTTTCTACTTGTAACAAAGGAAAAGATTAGGCACTTGCTATACAAAGATAAAGGTTATAAAAGGATTATGGTTCAAAAACTGTTTACCTTGCTAATATAGACAGCATGCTTATGGAAGTTGAACATTTGTAAAGCTTACTAAGAGACTAATGAATGCCAAGCTCTTTGTATCCCAAGTCCTTATTTGGAAAGATTATGGTGTTACAATTTTTTTGTGGGTTTGTTTGAAAAGATCACTAATGGCAATGAGCTACAAACCAAGACGTTAACAGATTGCCAGGCGCATTTCTGTCTTCTCTACACTGGATCCTAGCCACTGATCTATGTTACCCAATTAAAACAACTTCTCTACAGCCAACACTATACAGTCAGGCAGGCAATTAAGCATGTTGAAGCAGGAAAAAACATCAAGTGTTAGATCATTTGTACCTGTGCACATGAAACTATTAAGATGTTGTCCAGAGATTTGTAGCACACCCCATGTCTCTAGACATCCTGCAATAAGATGCTGAGCTTCAAGAGCGAGACCCAAGTGGAGCATATCGGTGCCATTCTCAGATAAACAATAAAACACCAATAATATACTGCAAGAGTCCTAAAGCCAGTCGAATGGAACAAGACATATGTGACCAATCTTTTTCATTGGCCCTTTTGGAAATGCAGTGAAATGCTAAACATGTGGTATGCAAAACTATTTTGCCACTTTTAAACTACATAAATATAACACATTTGTTTAAATATTTTAAAATAAGTCCTCTATAAATGGTGGTTTACTTATGACACACTCAATATTAAACCAGAGGTCCCTTTTCCAGTTATGGATCCCGCTGTGAAAAAGTTTCTTCAGCAAGCCTGACCTTGAAACAAAACTCCAGCACTTAAAAGGGCAAAAATAAAACCCCCAAGAGAGACAGAATTAACAACTTTAAGTTAAAGCCCTGTGATAAATGACTGAAACACTGGGACCAAGAGAACTCTTAAGACTGAAATATAGTCAATAAGCAAATAAACAAAACTGGCAGTATATATACAGTGCTCACCCATTATAACACGCCTCGTTATAGTGTGGAATTGGTTATAACACGGTAGGGTTGTGGCTCCCATTTGCTCCATAATGTCTTGTAACTATGGCTCCCTACTATAGTGTTATAAAGGATGAGCACTGTATATATATATATATATATATATATATATATATATATATATATATATATATATATATATATATATAGAGAGAGAGAGAGAGAGAGAGAGAGAGAGAGAGAGAGAGAGAGAGAGTTATATATAGTTATATATTATATATAACTGTTTACTTAAAGCCAGGTTGTACATATGCTTGGACAGCACGTCAGACTGTATACTTGCATATTAGTAGACAACAAGTCAACCTCCTTTTTTGATTCCCCAAACAAAAACAAAAGACACATAAAACATTTGTTAAAAGCAGTTGCCTGTTTTTCAAAAAAGTCAAGTCGTTAGCCACAGTAATTACAGCCACTGAAAAAGAAATGTGAAGCAATCAAGTCTACAGTATCCTCATTGTATTGTTCTTACCATTATGTCTTTTGCTGACGTTTATTGTCCAACCCTAAACATTTTGACCAATCTTTACTTGGACTTCCACGCTCTATTTATTTTAATCTCTCCACACATTCCAAGTACCAATGTACAAACTGCTACCACCACTAAACTGTGCAAATCGTCACCTGCTCATTAAGCAGAAATGTGGAAAATTTACAGTAGCATGCATGAAGCGTGGATTCCAAGCATTATAAAAACAAAGAACAGTATATTCTTTTTATTATCTCTAATGAGCAGCTATAAGTGGTTCCACAACTAAAGCAAAAAGAATCATGCAATGAAAGTGATTCTCCACGTGCAATATATGTAAGTCTTAACATAGCAGACATTAATATATGGACACAGAGCTAATGGGTTTAAATAAATTATAAATCTAAAGTAATATTGATTCTAATCATCAAAGGAGAGGTAGTGCACATAAAAGACCAATACAGTACATCCTTGCCATAACGCCCTTCATTATAACGAACCTGGCTGCTGGACCACAAATAAAAAATTTTTAAAAAAAAAGATAATATTGTAACGTATGTAAGGTTTGTGAAGTGCAGGAATGCTTGGAGTAAGAGTGGCTGTGTTTCACATTGGTCAAACAGCCTATGGGCAACAGGCATGGACCACAGGAGCTGCTGGTGATTGGCCATGGAGTGGGAGAAAGTGGGACTAACTGGGGCTAAATACCAGTGACAGGGGGAGTGTTTGTTGTTGTTGTGTAGCATAGAGAAGTGAATAAGCAGAGAGAGAATAGTTCCACCCTGAGATACCTTTTAAAGATTAATTAATTTAGCAGCGTAGGTCGTGGCCCACAGCAACCTGTTAATTGTTAGTTAACAATTGGCAGATTGTCTTTGATCATTTATTAGTGTAGTAAGATCGCCCTGAATCGACTGAAGGCTTATTCTTATGGCGTTAAGGATTTTTGTTGCAATATACACACAATGTTAACATCCCGGTCTGTACGCACAGGATCATGCCACCTCCGCAGTGAATCAACTTTTTTGTCTTAATAAGAAGCGCGCTGTGTAACTGCCTCTGAAACGAAAATCATTTTATGTTGCAACAAAGCTGGAAACTATATTAGGCGCATTTACACTGCCATTTCTGATCCGGATCAAGCGTATCGGTATATTGGATCATGATCAGCGATTTGAGCAGGATCAACTTTCACGCAGCCTGAGGGCTTTGCATGCACACTTAGAGCGTAAGATTGTAAGAGTTATTTTATCTATGTTATGTATCATTCATTGGGGGGAAAAATGTATTGGGGGGGTGGGGGGATGGGGTGTGAAATTCTGTAGGTAGTTATTCAAACTGTTGCAATTGTGTTGGCGGGATAATAATAATAAAAAAAAGCTATGGTTGGATTAAATTGAAATGTTAAATCGTAAATTACACACAATTAAGACAAAATGCAACCCAGTACTTGTTTTTTTTTTTCCTGCAGATCACTCTTGTGATAATATCTTTTGTTAGTAATAATGTTTGTAGTAAGTAATATTATTTTATAACGCAAGCAATAATAACAAATGCTTATTATTTTTATAATACAACCCCAGAATGGAAAGAGTGCCTGTACCAGCTTTATATAACTGTTAGGGTAATGGATAATTTATTTACTTTGAAGTACTATTTAAGTGAAATAAATACATTGCTAGATTCGTATGTATGCATATACAGTGGAGGGAATGTTTCAGTCTGGCGCCTGACTTCAAAACAAAGGACGTCACTGCACCGCAGTGCATGCCAGAACTTGAGCCAGGATGAAATGCTACCGATGCATTTGATCCTGAGCTGTACCATCTCCCCGAGATTTACACTGCCATTTCTGAGCAGGATCAAATGCTGTCGATGCATCGGATCCGGATCAGAAATGGCAGTGTAAATGCACCTATTGATCGTTTGAAAAAAGTAGTAATGCAAGCATATCTCTGTCGTGAATATAGGTTGTCAAAAACACTCTGTTTTTTGGTTTGTTCAGCAAATAGTACACACACCCTCCATAACTATAAAGACTACACCAGGGTTCTCCAACCCCGGTCCTAGAGAGCTACTGGGTCTGCTGGTTTTCGTTTCAAACCGAGTTCTCAATTACTTAATTGCACCAAGTATTGGTTTAATTAGTCAACATTAACAGTTGTTCCAGCTCTTTAGCCACTGATGATGTAAATACACCTATAAAACCTGCTGGATATGGGGATCTGCAGGACCTGGGTTCGAGACCCCAAAGTGTAGTAACAGCAAAAAAAAAAATTCCTAACAAAAAATAAAAACACACCTGACAAACATTTTGACTAGAGCTATTTTCTGAAAATGTTTGTTTCGTATTACTACATAGTATACATCCCCCAGTTTTTTTCTAATCTTTGTGCTTTTTTCCATGGACATTTTACATGTTCTGAAATTTTTATACTGACAGCAAATGTTCAGTATCTTTTTAATTGTGTTCAACTAGCAAAGAACAATACGTCTTACAGACCTGCAACAAAGCAAATACTTTAATATCATGCTACAAAATAGATATATTTGCACAAAACAGCCTTTTGTGCAAATATATCTGTTTTCTACACAAAACAGTTTTAACTGTGAGAAAAAAAAAACTTAGTTAATACACCCCCATGGGGTAATACAGATGCTTAGAAAAGGGGAGGGGATTTTGTCTTTTTAAAAGCTATAGCGGTGGAATGTAAACATGTTCATAGAAAACCTCTCTTCTCTTGACCGTAACAGGATGTTTGACCTTGCACTGCAAAAAAGAAAAAGGAAAACAAAACAAAACCACAATACTGAGCAGCATCCAGGAAACAGATGTAGATGACAACAATAGGCTTACCTACAAAGCCTCCTTCTCCAACCAACTTCAGAGCGATCTTGTCTGCCAAAACGGAAGAGTTGCCGTGTGCGATGTTAGCAAATGGGCCTGCGTGCACAAAAACTGGACTCCCCTAAATGAAATAAGATGGGAAGAAAAAAAGTTGCATCAGCAAATATTACATGTATTAAAATAAACAAACGTACCGCGAAAACACATTAAAACAGACAGCTTAGCAAACTTAGCCTTTTGTTTCAAAACATTTTAATTTGGCTGTGACAACTACTCAAGGACATTGTTAAATAACTGTATTTTTTTTTTTAACCATGTTCACATACAATCTCATGTTTTTTATGACCGTTTTGATGACACCATATCTAAAATTAAATAGGAAAATTAACGGGTCAGATGACAAGATTTTTACGTCAAAATGGTATGCTCCCACTTATGTACAGTATAACCATAAAATAACTAAATATTATATGTCACTATACTTCAACAGTGCACTTGAACAAGACAGTGGGAAATTTTGGTCACTGTACCAAGCAAAGGAGATGGCTTTCCATGGGGTTTCTGAAACCGCCAGTCAATATCTTGAATTTATCAGCCTTCAATGTTAACCTTTCTTGATTAATTTCAACCTTTGATGGAAATACTGTAGTAATACCTTTAAACACACACAGAAAAAAACAAACATCTGCAGGTGTCAAACATTCTCCAAAGAACTTGGAAAAAACTTTGGAAAAATGATTTCCGGGACTACATGTACAAAATATGGAATAAATTATAGCACTAGATACTTTGTCAGTGGAAAAATATATATATATGATGCAGTGAAAGCACAGATGCCCAGCAGAAGAGTTACAGAAACAATAACAGGAACCCTGCATTATTCCCTTTCACTTCCTCACTCCAGAGCCCTGCTGAGATACTAAGCTTTTGTAGCAGATTAACAATACACATTAAACTGCTCAGACCCAACAAATATGTGTATACAGTAGACTCCCGCTAATGCAGATCAGTTCATACCAGACTCTACTGATTGGTTTATGTTTTAGAGGCTTACATTTCATCAGTAATTACTAGGCTTCCTAATTTTTGGTTGTAATCGGTAAAGCTTGTTAAATGTCGAATTTGAGTTCGACTGAAATAAATTTATATATGATACACGTCGGTAAAAACCACTCGCTATTTTTTTTTCTTACCAAAAATAATAAATTTATGAAATCATCTCGTCTGTGTAGTTTTTATACTTGTTGTCTGTCCTGTCTCCGTTCTGCTCTGAATGGCTAGGGGTTGCTGTCAGTCAAATCAGTGGTTCCTTAATAGGCTTGTCACTAGTGCAGTTTCACTGTCAGCCATTTCATCATGTCCTGACAGATCTCGTTGGCTGAAGCAGCACTACAACGCTCTCATTCGTTTAAATGACTGTCAATCATCAGACCGACATTGCACTTTCATTTGCCAGGTATAGCTTGTCATTCAAAGTGCCTACTTTGAAATTAGCAGGCTAAGGTGTAAGTAAGCGTTGCTATTATAGGTACAGACGTGCTCAAATTTGTTGGTACCCTTACAGCTCATTGAAATAATGCTTCATTCCTCCTGAAAAGTGATGAAATTAAAAGCTATTTTATCATGTATATTTGCATGCCTTTGGTATGTCATAGAATAAAGCAAAGAAGCTATGAAAAGAGATGAATTATTGCTTATTCTACAAAGATATTCTAAAATGGCCTGGACACATTTGTTGGTACCCCTTAGAAAAGATAATAAATAATTGGATTATAGTGATATTTCAAACTAATTAGTTTCTTTAATTAGTATCACACATGTCTCCAATCTTGTAATCAGTCATTCAGCCTATTTAAACGGAGAAAAGTAGTCACTGCGCTGTTTGGTATCATTGTGTGCACCACACTGAACATGGACCAGAGAAAGCAAAGGAGAGAGTTGTCTGAGGAGATAAGAAAGAAAATAATAGACAAGCATGGTAAAGGTAATGGCTACAAGACCATCTCCAAGCAGCTTGATGTTCCTGTGACAACAGTTGCAAATATTATTAAGAAGTTTAAGGTCCATGGAACTGTAGCCAACCTCCCTGGGCGCGGCCGCAAGAGGAAAATCGACCCCAGATTGAACAGAAGGATAATGCGAATGGTAGAAAAAGAACCAAGGATAACTGCCAAAGAGATACAAGCTGAACTCCAAGGTGAAGGTACGTCAGTTTCTGATCGCACCATCCGTCGCTTTTTGAGCGAAAGTGGGCTCCATGGAAGAAGACCCAGGAGGACTCCACTTTTGACAGAAAAACATAAAAAAGCCAGACTGGAATTTGCTAAAATGCATATTGACAAGCCACAATCCTTCTGGGAGAATGTCCTTTGGACAGATGACTCAAAACTGGAGCTTTTTGGCAAGTCACATCAGCTCTATTTTCACAGATGAAAAAATGAAGCTTTCAAAGAAAAGAACACCATACCTACAGTGAAACATGGAGGAGGCTCGGTTATGTTTTGGGGCTGCTTTGCTGCGCCTGGCACAGGGTGCCTTGAATCTGTGCAGGGCACAATGAAATCTCAAGACTATCAAGGCATTCTGGAGCGAAACGTACTGCCCAGTGTCAGAAAGCTCTGTCTCAGTCGCAGGTCATGGGTCCACCAACAGGATAATGACCCAAAACACACAGCTAAAAGCACCCAAGAATGGATAAGAACAAAACATTGGACTATTCTGAAGTGGCCTTCTGTGAGTCCTGATCTGAATCCTATCGAACATCTATGGAAAGAGCTGAAACTTGCAGTCTGGAGAAGGCACCCATCAAACCTGAGACAGCTGGAGCAGTTTGCTCAGGAAGAGTGGGCCAAACTACCTGTTAACAGGTGCAGAAGTCTCATTGAGAGCTACAGAAAACGTTTGATTGCAGTGATTGCCTCTAAAGGTTGTGCAACAAAATATTAGGTTAGCGGTCCCATCATTTTTGTCCATGCCATTTTCATTTGTTTTCTTATTTACAATATTATGTTGAATAAAAAATCAAAAGCAAAGTCTGATTTCTATTAAATATGGAATAAACAATGGTGGATGCCAATTACTTTTGTCAGTTTCAAGTTATTTCAGAGAAAATTGTGCATTCTTCGTTTTTTGTGGAGGGGTACCAACAAATTTGAGCACGTCTGTATGTCACAAATACCGGTACAGTATACTCCCTTGATCAAAATTATTCTAAATCATTTTACATTGCCTAACTTTGTGCACCACCTTCTTGGAAATTAGATTGTGCAACCCTTCTGTTCTAATATAGTGTAATTAAAGAACTTGAAATAGTTTATTTAGCTTTGGGATTAGTAAGGTCCATGGGGTACTTCATCATACCACATAAGGGACTCTCATAAGAAGATGATGGATGAGCTATTGCAAATTCCACAACTATTTCTACCCAGAGGTTCAAAATCCCTCTTCAATCAAGGAAGAATCAGAACCCCAGGCCAGCTGAACATACAAATCCAAGATGTCAAGCTAATCAAGAAAAAGAAAGCATAACACATTCAAACACTTGTAGGGTGTTCACTTAAAATATATTAAATAAATAAATAAATAAATAAATAAATAAATAAATGGTAAATCGCATGACAAAATAGGGTGTATTTTGAAACAGGTCACCAGATCTTAACACGTTCTATGTATACATCTTCATCTTGAGGCATGAATAATGTTCCAAGATAATAAAACCATGGGAATGGTAGGAATGATTTATATTCTGCTCTCTGACCAATATTTCAATTTTATCCAAGTACAGTATGTCACAGACAGATCTGCAAATCCATTATTATCCAAAGACAGATTTTGTAAAACCTTTGATTATCCAAACACATTTTATGTTTTGTCCTTTAAATACAGCACTGAGATTCTGCAATAACTTATTTACTAATTCAATAACTTTCTTATTAATTTAACCTTATCTGTCAGTTGTGGTATGTTCAATATTTTGTGCAAAAGAATGCCCTTACCAAGTGTCATTGCAATTGGAGTTGGTACAGTAGCTTTTTTTTTTTTTTTTTTAAATGGCTCAAGTCAGACACAGCATTCAAAAATTAAGTTCTGAAGGACATACTGTAGTACATCCCATATAGGTAATCTGATTCATTGTATTTTTTTAACCATTAAGCATTTTATATTCTTAACTCCTGAACCTGTTGGAAATGTATTTGTGGATTAATATTTAATGCATCTAATTTCCACTCCACCGTATCTAATGACAATAATCCTCTAATCCAGAATTGTTCAAATTAAACTATACATTGTTGTTTTTTTTAATTAAAATCAGTCAGATGGTTACTGTATGTTTTGACTTCAAAACAATCTAACACATTTATCATTTTTAGCATGTTGTTTTGACTCGGATAAACCGGCTACATAGAGCAAGACTGGCACTCACATGGGCTCCTGCATATCATGCCCTGGGTTCCATCTGTGAAAACAGTGTCTGCCACTTCCCTTGCACCACAGGGAACAGCTAGCCTGTACAATGGAAAATTCACATGGACCTGCAAAGAGGGGCTCTACACTACCCGGACCAAACATGGCAACAAAGACAGGAAATGTTTGAGAATACAAATGTTTGATAACTGAAATAAAAAAATATATATTCAAAAGGGAGCAACACAAAAATAAATATTAGACAACTAACATAACACGGAGAGTATAACGTGATGGAAACAGACAACAGAATAGGCTGCAGGGACATACATCCCTGTGAACAGGCTGGCTGTAGGGGTGACGTCAGACCAGAAAGGAGTACACAGACAGACAGTAGTGGCAAGGGAAAAACTTAAGCGCTGCGGCGCTCAGTGATTTATTGTAAAATAAAAGGTTTAAACAGAAAACAGGACATGGCACTTGTGGCCATAATAAACAGACAAACAAACAAAACGGATTAACACTAAAACAAACAGTGAACTAACAGACAAACAAACACGGTGAGTAAAAATACTTATATTTTCCTTTGTTTTTTTAAATTCTCTCCTCTCCACACCCGTTCTCCACTCACCGAACACACAACCCCGAGTGAGTGAAATGTGCATCTATATATACTGTTGTGCCGGAATTCTATTACTAATTAATTATTCACTTGAATCCCAGCACGTGAACGAATTTGTGCAATCCTGTGCTCACAGATTATTACATACTTTAAATGCACGTGAAGTGTTTGTGCAATCCCCGTGCCTAAATACACTTGTGCTCATTACCCGCATTACATCCCGTGTACCAACTACAATACACCAACATTAACACACCACACGCAACATATAACACACAAATGCACACAGGGGCAGGGCACATTGCCACAATCCACCATTGCAGCTGTAAATCCAAAATGAGAGCTAATGTATCAGTAACATGAAAAAGTAAATCACTATGACCTACATCCACTGTATGCACATGTAAAAATATAAGGCTGCCACACAACTTGGGCTATCCTTTTCAAGTTTCATCATAACTGGATTTTCTTGATATAGAATCTGACGCAAGAGTAACAAGAACTTGAACTATAAGCAATTCTGTGCAGTTTGATAAGTGTGTGAAATAACATACGATTGTATTATAGCTTTGGCATACGTATGGCTGCTTCCTCTACATCCCTGTTGCTGGGAATATACATCCCCAGTGAGGAATAAGTGATTTACAACCCCTCAGAAAACACTTGTCACAGAACACAACAATATGACAGTTTGCCTTCAGTGGTACAAAGACTCCCATCAATTCATTTTGGATAAAAAAAAAGTCATTTTGGAAATTAAAAGGTCCTTAGGCTCTGGTAAGCCAATGACCTCATTGTTGCTGTTCAGTCTATAATTTTGGTCATTGGAAACACACAGCATTTAGAAATAAAAAATAAAAAAACACAATAAAAATACTTCAATATTTTTTTTTTTTTTTTTGGAATTCTATTTATATATTAGTAATGAAGAGTGTTTTATGATCTCCTAAGTGCTATCAAACCTGGACTGAAATATTCAATGTCAAAACTTTATAAAAATAACTGTCAAAATAACAACACCTGAAGAAACATTTAACATGTTTTTTTTATTTACATTTTTACTACTCTACAACTATCACAACACAAAATGCTGTGTAGTATCCAATAATGAATACATTTTTTTAAAGCGAGTTAAACCTCAAAACCCAGTTGCGTAATGGAGAGTGTCAGATTTTGCTTATTGCTGGTGTTTTAGTACCTATGCGAGTGATACAGTCATGACGCCCAGCATGTTTCACAGAGAAGTCTGTCCGGCAGTATTCACAGTAGATGTTTGATTCAGACACTCCACTTCTCCAATTCCTCTCGCTATTTCTGACAAGACAACCTCGATCTTTCAGATGGAGGAGAGTTACATTTTGTGTTTGATTTGTGATTCCTATTTTAATAGCTGATAAGTAAGGCTGGGATTTTGTCACAAATTTGTACTAAAAATCACGGAGCAGTCACTGTAAATTTGTTCAAAACCATGGAGGAAGGAGGAAATGGTGTGTTAAGTCACAGAGATGAAAAATCAACTTTTTTTTTTTTTTTTTTTTTTTAAATGCAGTATACAGTACCTACATAAACATAAAATTAGTCTGTCTACAGAAGTAGCAAAAAGGGAAAATGAATCTAAATATTTATTTATTATGGTTTTCACAACATCAGGTTCAAGTTTTAATCCTGTAAATCGGTAAGCTTCACATCATATACAACTATAAACAAAAATGTTTGTTTTGCATAACATTTCGTGGGGATTCTACAGGACAGCAAACAAAAACTGTAGGTTTTACATACCTTGAAAAAATAACCTGCATAAAATATCTGTGAGCTACTTTTTCCTTTAAGTCTGTATTTCAAATTTATTTGTAGCTTTTATTGTTGTGGACTATTTGGCTGTCACTGTAGTTCTGTGTCAATGGCAGCGCGCTGTGTTTAATCATTTTTAAAAAGGGAAACTCAGGAAAGAACAGAAATGCAGCACTCTGAATGAAACACTTTACAGCATGTTGATGCAGAGTCGTTATCGGCATGAGATGAGATGTCGGTGTGGTTCAGTAGTGCGAACCATGTGAAAGATTTCTGGGAGCGCGCCTGGATATATACATACATTTTTTTATTATTATTATTGTTTTAACAATATTTATTGTTTGACGAGCAAGCGTTAGGCATTGCAAAATAATGCGGCAGGGGCGGTGCTATGATGCGCTATAAACAGATATGCTATGGTCTGACTGTGGCACTAAACTGTAAGATTGCACTGTGTCTACGAATGCAGGACAAATGCCATCCCGGAGGCATTAAGCCCGGGACCAGGACCAGGACCAGGACCTATCTTTACATTTCGGGACTGTCTCGCCCAATTAGGGATGAGTGGTCACCCTACAGACACTGACGTGGATTTTTGCCTTCAAATTCATGTGCAGCAATGGTAGTTCGAATATTCAGATAGTTTCTCCGAACTTAAGAAAATAATAATTACCGCTGTTTTCTCGTCTCACTGCTAAAGTCTTCTCTCGTTGATCAACCAACTGGTTAAGATGATGTGACGCAAACAACTCTCACAAAGGCTACAGTGGATGGCATATCATGTGACAACAAATCTGCATACACTAATTACATTCTCCAGGGTTTTTGGCCAGCTATTAAAAAGTGTGTATGAGAGGCCTTAGCTTATTCATTTGCAGTATAACTCAGTGATGTCAACACTCATAGTTAATGAACTGTGATAAGATTTGTGTTCCCCGTGGCTTGTTCTGTGCCAGTACAAAAATTCAGTACTCTACGTCAGCTAGATAAGCAACAGCATGTGTGGACCCTTATAGAAGTTTCCCATATTAAAAGTATAGCAAAGTGTTATAAAGCATAGTGAAAGCATGGTAAAGCATGGGTACATTGTAAAGCCCAGAGGGGTCTGGTAAACTATGGTAAATGCATAGTATAACTATGGGAAAAGCATAGGGAAATTGCAAAATTACTGTGGTCATTGTTTATAAGGGGATATAACCCACATGACTTAATGTCAGTCCTGTTCTGTACAATGAAACTCACCTCTAGAGTCTGCATCAGTGTTGGTTTAATGGCATCTTTCATCAGAACTGCTAAAGCTCCAGTCACACCCTGCAAGAGAGAACAGCCAAAGTAAATCTAATACTCCATTTTGGCCAGGTCAGTATTTTCTGCAAGTCACTCAAGTTAAAATTTAAAAGCTCAGCTACACCTAAATGACTTAATTTAATTTACTTTGTCACTTGGCGGTAGTTACATGAACAATATATTCACCACCAAGAAAAAAAAAAAAAAACACTAAAAATGGACAAATAACAATTGTATTGTGTAACAGCTTCACTAAATGAAATAAGAAAAAAAAATAAAAACACTGAAAAACGCAAGCAAATTACTTGAGTAAACGGTGGTTTCACTTAAGGCTCCTGTGTCATCAAAAATTGTGGAACCGCCATTAAGTTAAAGAGCTCTGTGGCATCCAGTGGTCTCTGTGGTGTTCCACTCGAACAGCAAAGAATCTAAACTAGGGATAAGGGTCCCACTCCAAATACCTTCCAGACATTGTTTTCTTTTTTCACATGAATGAGAATGGTATACTTATTAAAAACTCTCAGGTCCGAGGCAAATGTTTTATGCAATGTTTGCACTGTAAGGTCTTAATCTAAAGCAATAACAAGATAGGTATCGTCGATGAGCTTATTTTTTATTTAAAATAACAGCGGTATGTAAAGCTTCAGGAAATGAACTTCAGATGTAAGCCTCTATCGCTGTTGCAGCTATGATACTAAAAGCAGATGCTAGACACTAGAAACGGCTCATTGCCATGTACTACATTTTGCCTTTCTTTCATTCTGGCCCCGACTAAAATGCAGTGCGATAAAACAAAACACTTACTTTCCTGCAAGACTGTCATTGATATTAAATGGCCACTTACCTTTTACTCCAGTTTTTTTTTTCAACAAATCTTATCGCTAACTATACACAGCTGGAGAGAGAAAATCTCTTAATTTGTCATGTAATCAGCTTACCGATTACTTCACTGCCATCCACACAAATTGCCCGGCTATACTAATAAGACAGTCAGAGAAAGATACTGCAGGGATGGAAACAACACTCCCATTGCATAGCTGTTTGATCCATTACTGGTTTTACCATGGGTTTAATAAGACAAACCTCAGCTTGTTACCTATACAGTGTGGCTAATCAAGCTTGTAGTACAAATTTGTAAACCAAGCCAATGACTGGACATAAATCCAACTTGAGAAGGAAATAGAAAATAAATGCAGTGTACACTGATATCACTGCTCCTGAATTGTAAGTGTTCTTCTCAATTATTATGACTCCATGTATTGCTTTAATGTTAATGATTTGAGTAACAAATAATCATCTGTATTATAAAAATAAACTTGACAGAATAAACTTGACAGAAAAAAACAGCCCTCCCTACAGTAATGTTTGATGTTTTACTGTAGAAAATAAGAAACCCAGACTTGACTCAACAGTTCTACAAGCAGGCTAAAATGTGAATAAATAAACATGAGGCATATTAGCAAAAAACAAAGGCAACAGTTGTTGTTTTTTTCCCCATGAACCTCATTTGTTAAAATCCAACAACATAATTACTGGGCAAATCACACTGTTATAAAATTACGCTTTGTTGCTGGAAAGGTAATCAAGTCATTCTTTATCAATAACTTGTTAATTTGTGATATACACTGTATACATTTAATAACCTGATTATCTGTCTTGTATAGTACCGTATTTGCTCGAGAATAAGTCGAGAAATTTAACCCCAAAACACAATCCTGAAGTTGGGCGGGGGGGGGGTCGACTAATACACAAGCAAAAACCCCCTCATGTCAGCAAACCTTTAATGTCTGCAAAAGTCATGGCCGGTGTGTGGTTACTGCAATCCCTTTCTGTACCTAGCAGGGTTTAGGACCCAGTGGAGGCATGCATTCAGTGCACAAGGCAAGTTCATATACAGTACTTAGCCACGCACCTGCACCTGCTTCTAATTTCTCTCAAATCAAAACGCAAACGATTCTGTGACATTGTCTATATATAAAAAAAATGAATCCCAGGTGTGTTTACATCCAGGAGCTGTCACGTAAAACACAGATGCAGCTGTACAGCCAGACCACACCACCTCCCACATTCCATTGAAATACATACTTCCATGTAGGCCAAGAAGGAACTGGGGGTGGGGCTTGTATACTAAAATAATACTATTGTAGGCTATACAAAAAAAAAAAAAAAACACTGTGGTTCTAGGTAGAAGTGCTTATAAAATTGTTATTTTTAGGAAAACAAACACCTGAAGTACACTCGAACAACAGTTTCAATTTCAGTAGATACTTTTTGTTTTCTGTTTCACTAAACTTACCAATCGCTGTTTCAATAACAAATTAAATTTTAAAAAATGTATACCCGAATCTCGCCCTCACAATGGGGGGCTCGACTTTTACTCGAGCGAATACGGTACGTTACTTTAACACTGGCAGTGTATTTTTTTATGACAGAATAGGAATGTTCTGTTTAGCTTTGACAACTTAATAAAACTGTTAGATTTTTGCAGATTCTGGCAGTGCCTTCAATATTTAGTTTGACTGTAAAAACACATTTGTCATTTTAGCAAACTCAGTCATATGGCACAACTCCATCAAAACTGTGGACCAAATTTTTACACAAGAACAAGATGCAATGCAAATGCTATACATCACTGATGTGGTGGTATCATACCCATAAAGTTCTAAAGTCAAGTTTTTAATTCACTATATTAAGCTAAATAGTGTGTTGCAAATCTATCAAAAGACATTCTTCATTCTGTGTATTGGGAATTTAGCATAATGCCACAGAGAGGGGTGTATGAGTCATTGTAAAAAGCATAGATAAACTCATGTTGTTGTTTGCCAGTGACATTGCATACACAAAATTCAGTTTTGATAACAAATTATTGTTAACAACATATCATTAACAGGGATATAGAAAATCTGTAAGTAGGGGAACAAATCCATATATATATATATATATATATATATATATATATATATATATATATATATATATATATATATATAATTTTTTTTTTTTTTACAAGATTCCTGACTATTTAGATGATAAATTGTTAATATAATGCAAACTCTTGCTGTTTTTTGATTCCCAGACCTGCTAAATTCATAAAGAATGATTATTTGGATGTCAAAATCTCTTTCTTTTCCAAAGTTACTGTTTATCTTTTATGAGGGCAGCAACACAGTGTTAATGCATCTTACTACAATAAACTCAAAGCTTACAATGCTAACTGGGGGAAAGGGCTGGACTGAAATACAAATTAGATCTTTTTTTTTTACCTACGATTTGATAATCTCTATAGTAGAGTATCTGAATTACATTGATATTGTTTCTTTACCTTCAACAGTGGCCTTGACACTACAATAGGCACTCTATTCCAAATAAGCAGAACAGTCTTCCAAGAGAAGAAACTTGATTCAAGGTTGAAACATATTTTTCCAACCAGTGATGTAATTCAGTACCAGTTCATGATCATGTGCCAAGAATATTCTGCTTTTACAATAGTAACCATTTTCCATTGATTGAATACAATTTGCATGTTGTGCATTTCGGACAGACTCAACTGGAAAATGAGCCAGTGGTTTCATGGCTTAGATCAATATTAGTATTAGTTATTTTTTAAAGAATTACTTTTTTTTTTTTCTTTTTAACATTTATTTAACTTTTTTGCAACCTTGTTTGATCTTTTTTCTAACTTTTAATGTGCATTCTCTAGAATTAAGACACGAATCCGGTATTGAACGTAACTTTTGTAACAAGAACACGTTTGATGAACTCTGTCGCAGCTCTCGACTCCCTAAATTACTGGTGGTGCACGCACTAAACACACGCAGCTGCTGAATGCAAGCATGCCCCCGTATGCAACAGCACATTCACAACACAATTTTCATGGAGTAAAGTTATGCAGTAAACCTGTAATATATAGTAACGGTAAATTGTTGTAGACTTTTGTGCTTAGGTGCTTTGTCTGTCAAACATGTTCTAGAGATCATACTGAGATATACATATATATATTTTTTTTTAAATCGGTGCACAGAAATATATATTTGTTGTAACTTTACAACTGTCAGATGTGCAAGACATTGTGGAACAATATGCTTTAGTAAATTAAATTAAAATATATTTTTTACTATTTCATAGTCTATTTGATATGTGATACACACACACATTTAAATCAATGTGGGTTTTATTTCGCAGGGAGATTCAGGTCACTCACCACGGTCATTTTTTCCTCATAACTCTCAGATAGAATCTCAGGACACTTTAAGACAGGTCAGGTTGCAATGTATTCGACATGTAAAGTGAATGTGAATTGCTTCAGCAGTTTAGTAAATTTATTTAATTGTTTAATTGTGGTGGCAATTCTATCCAGAGAGCCTCGTAACAACGATTAGTCGTATTGCTTGAATTTTCAAAATAGCGCAATACCATTATTATAGATGCACTCACCTGCACTCTTTTTTTTAACCTTGTGGAAGCAGGTAAAGTTTCTAGTTGTTTAATATTTCTTGCTTCTACAGTCCCGCCCACTCAAAGACTCAGAAAGCCAATCAGCTGCTGTATAGGTATGATTGATGAAAACGATGCTCGCAGGCAGGTGTGTGCTTTTGGTAACAATTAAGTAAAACAATTCAATTAATTTAGTGACAGTTCTCACAATTCACACTCACTTTACTGAATACATTGCAGTTTAGAGAGGTGAGTTACAAAACCTGACCTGCCTTAAAGTGTCCCGAGATTCTGGAGCCTGTTGGCAACCCTACTCTCGGATCAGGTGACACAGGTTGAAATGTCATTAAAGAAAATAGAGGGTTATGGCAAAGATGCAGCTCTCCTTTCTTGTAGTGGTAAAGTAAACGGTTCTGTATTTTGACGTTTCTGTTGTGGGGGGGAAGGAGCTAGTGGTAAATTGTGTACGTTTCAAACTGAAATCTTATTCAGGGTTATATTTCCATTCGGTAATAAAAATACTATTAACTAAAAGGCTCAAAACTATAGATTGTGTGTGTCCCTTGTTAGTAGCTGCCAGTCTGTTTTTCATTCAACAGTTTCATTCAGTTTTCTTGACAGTTTTTATAGATTCGGTATTCGGCTGAATCTTTTGAGATGGATTCGGTATTCGGCCGAATCCCAAAAACTTGGATTCGGTGCATGCCTAGTCAAAATGCATTTCTTTCTGTTCAGTTTGATTTCCCGGTAATTACATCAGTTTACATAGCTATAGACTTCACTCTAAACACATTACCTACTAAATCACAATAACATATTGAAAGCTCTGACCACGTGTAACAAAAGCAGCATGTCAGGTTAAATTAATGCTGTTTTGATTTAGTAATCTGTTTGCAGTATAAACTGAACTAATGCACACTGGCTAAATGACGCTAATGGGCTGCTGGTCAATCACCATACAGATGCTGTAGTGGTGTAATGGTTTTTCACTGCCATAAGTTAACATTGCAGAATACACCATCCCAATCTAACGAGTTTTTTCCTTAAAACATGGACTTTTTAATATTTATAAAAACACATGACTAGAATATACAATATTCTAATGATGTATATTTTTATTTGCTATAAATTTTATCACAAAATATTATTAAGATATATATTTTCTCCATATTGCCACCCTCCATTGTTCAAAGCTCAAAACATTCACCCAAACTATGTTTTAAATGAAACAATTCTGGTAGATGAGACCCAATACCATCTAAAGATTGTTAATCACATTGTTGTTAGAGGTAAACTACCAAAAGGAAATTTAGAAATTACAAAACCATCATATCCTGGATAAACAAGCATTTAAGAATAACTTTATTTCAGTTAATATAAAGCAATTCAATTTTCTTGACCCAGGATTCTAGCGCTGTATACCAACTCTCTCAAATCATGAAAACTCATGAACATACCAAGTCTTCTGCTGTAATTGGATGCCCTTTTTTGTCACTGGCAACTACCATCTTGCCCAGCCTATCTTTCATGTCAGCCAACCCATCAGTCAGCGCTAGGATCGCCATGATCTCACTAGCAACTGCAATGTCGAACTGCGTCTGAAAAACAAAGACCACAGCTCGTTTTATAAAAAGAATGCATAGAAAAAAAACACTGACAGCCTTTATTATTAAGATTTGTACATGGACCTCTCAGTCTTAAATACCATGTGTCATTACCAAGAAGTAACTAAATGCTGGACTGTGAAGAACTACCATTAAACACTAAGAATGTTAAATGTTAAATATTACATATTGATAGTCACATATATCCGCATATAAAGGCTTAAAAGTACTTTATTGAAGGATTGTGTGAGAATAAATGCCAACATGCGCTTAGCAAAATGTTTATTTTTATTAAATACGGGATATTACATCCCACACAGGTGTGGTGTTTATTAGTGTTACTTCAGATTAATATTGAAAACTGATACTGGGAAGTTTAGGGAAATTATTTTCATATGCTATTTCACATGTTTTAATGTGCACACAGGATAACATTACCCTAAAAGCATTCTCTCACAAACTGCTAGTTCATCTTTTTATGCTTTATATAAATCCCATCTGTCAGGAATGCCTGGAATTTGTCTGTTGAGAAAAACAATTTTTGTGTGAGAAGCTCCTTCCCCTAAATCTAGTCTAATCTTTACAGTGGTGTGGTAACATTAATGTATCAATGACAAGTGCTTTTGAACATAGTGATGGATATGCTATACTGTATTTGCATAATTCAATAAGGCAGAGACACTACACAACTATTAAACACAATTCAACTGTATGTGAAACACAGCCAGCAATACATTTAGACATGTAAAAATGAAATCTTTAAAAAGCACAAAAACAGTACCTGTCGTATGAATCCTTTCTCTGTGTTTTCTTGACCAACAGTTATTTTCCTTAAGAATCTGTCATTTGTATCTAAAACTGAAAGAAAAGAAAGGACAATAGGTATAAGGTAACATTCATATTATTAAACTTCATGACGCGAGTAAAATGTTCTTACAAATGTACTTGATCAGTGTTTCTCAACCCTGGTCCTGGGGACCCACTGTGTCTGCTGGTTTTCATTCCAACCCAGCTCTCAGTTACTTAACTAGATCCTTAACTGAACTGATAATTTGCTAAATTAGACCTTAATTGTTTTCAGCTGTTAATTATGAAATGTTATAGCGAACTTGAAATCTGAAACTGTTTTTATATATATATTTTTTTTTATTTTAGATGTCACCAATGGATTTTACCCCGGTTTTCTCCCCAATTTGGAATGCCCAATTATTTTTTATCCCGGTTCACCGCTGCAACCCCCGGCGACTCAGGAAACGGAGGCTGAAACACCCGTCCTCCGAAACATGATCCTGCCAATCCATCATTTTTCGCACTGCGGATCCACAGCGAAGCCACCAGACCTATAGTGCCGGAGGACAACACAGATCTGAATGACTCCACTGCAGATCCGCAGGCGCCCTATCAGCCACAGGGGTCACGGTGAACTGTGGATTGCCCTGCCGACCTAAGCCCTCCCTACCCGGACGGCGCTCTGCCAATTGTGCACCGCCCCCTAGGAACCCCCGGTCATGGTCGACAAAGACATTCGAACCTGCGATCTCCAGGCTATAGTGCGCATCTTGCACGCCACGCAGAACGCTTTCACTGGATGCGCCACTCGGGAGCCCCCGAAATCTGCAACTGTTTAAGAGCTGGAAACAATTAAAGGTCTAATTAAGCAAATTATCAGGATCTAGTTAAGTAATTGAGAGCTTGGTTGGAATGAAAACCAGCAGGCACTGTGGGCCTCCAGGACCAGGGTTGAGAAACACTGTTCTAGATGACATGTGCTTTATCAGCAGCCTCTTAAAATAATCAAATCAGCACAAAATAAGGAATCACATGCAAAACTAGTACATTCCAACAGGAGTTGCTGCTGTGATTTATAAACTTTGAGAAGGGGACCTACATGTTGGCAGGCTACAGTAATCCCAAACTGAAAAGAGGAAATGAACTCCAACTTCCTATTCAAAGATTAGGTGCTACAGAACAATAATGGACTGAACTGTCAATGTTCTAAAACAAACATATTTTATCTCTGTCAGGTAAAGCCATAATGTGTTCAGATACATGTAAACTCTCTTTGTATTAATGTTCTCTCAAAACTAAAATAACATACAGATTTAAACTATCATGTCATGCCATATATATATTTTCTATATATATATATATTATATATATATATATATATATATATATATATATATATATATATATATGTAGATAGATAGATAGATCAATCAGAGATACAAGGAAATGACATGACACCAACAAGAGGATCTTATTTTAAAAAGAATAAACCATAGGTAACAGTTAGATTGAGTTGACAGTTTTAAATGCAATGCCAACGACTTCCTGCAGTAGGAAAACAATTGTATTTGCACTGCCTGTGGACACCACAGTAACCTTAGTTCCACAGGAACCAAATTACACATGAATATCCTCTCAGGGAAGTAGAAAAAAGGGGGAAAACGTGATTCCTTTTTAAATAGGCCAGAGAGGATTTTCCAAGCTCTATCTAAATGGTAAGAAATATGCCGCCAAAAATAATAAATGTTAGATGGCTTCTGCTCTTTACTAAAGTTGTGTATACTTTACATTGGAGCACTTTTTATACTACTGTAAAGCAGGTTCTCAGAACCTGTTGACCATATCATATTCTGAGGTCTGAGACTGAAGCCTAAGAATTGCATAGGCAGTCGTTGCAGTCCTTACACACACCACCGCACTATATACTGTATATACTGTATATATATATATATATATATATATATATATATATATATATATATATATAGTTAAATCAGCAGTTTCCATTCCGTTGGGAAGGGTCTTACAACTCTGGTTACCAATCTCTGCATGGGGAACCTCTCAAAAGCACACTCAGAAGCAGAAGACAAAGTACTATTACCAAAACAGAAAATCATAAAAATATGGCTGACAAAAATGAATGTCACTTCCAGAGCTGAACAATACTTTACAAGAGGTTTACACAATTGTTACAGTAATAGTACAGGATTTAATCTCCAGTATTATTACACTGGATGGATGCTTTGACTGGTCAAATTGAACTTATGATGTAGCACTCTTTATACCTAACATTTGGTCCCTTCATCCATTTATACTCCATATCAAAATTTCTCACCCCATTTGTTTTATTTGGGAGAATGATCCACGTAGTAGCTTTTTAGCACCTTGTATATCCTCCTGTTCAGTGTTTCGATTGTTTGGTCCCTGCAACACACTGATGATATGCCATAGCTCTAGGAAAGATTTAACAGCAAGGCAGCAAGCAAATCCTTGTACCTCTTTGCCATGTAATTGTAGCTGGGTCAATGTCGAGGCGTACAAATGAGGTAATCTCCTCTACTGTCAGTGTGCTTGGGTCTGACTTGTTTATTCCCAATCTCTACAAAAAAAACATAAAAAACATACAAAAATGTCATAAGAAGTCACAAGAATGCAATGTTTGTCTGCTGCTAAGTTTTTTTTGTTGTATCAAAACTACACATTTTGTAGCGTAACATGTAGAACAATATTGCAGGTATAAGCTATTGTAAACATCAGAGGTTTACAATACTGAGAAGATGGAGGCTAGTATGGATTTTTCCAAATGCGGTCAGTGATTCCAGTACTGAATGTACCAAATTTCATAGAAAATGTGTTTGAGGGGGGATATTGTAAAAGGAATTCAAGTAATAGGAATATAAATTCAGAGCACTGTGTAGCACATAAAAAAATTGTCTACTAAAAACATACTGTGGGTTCTTACTGTCTATCTATAAAAATAACCAAAAAGTGTTAAACATTGTTTTACTGGATCACATGTCACGTGAACAAGGATCAGGCCAGTTTAAATTCCTAACACTTCAAACATGCCAGCCTTTATTTTCTCTTTAAACAATTACTTTATCACACCTGGCAAACCCCATAACAAACCATTTACATGTTTATCAGGCCTAAATGATTAAAATCAGCTCCCATCTGTGATGGAGTGAAGAATTTGCAGATCAACTCCATGCATTAGTCTGTACAGTACATACCGCTAAATCAAATAAAAAGGCTTTATATAGCAATAAAGTTAATGTTAAATGGTGCAAGATGACTGTTTATCTTGGCACACTTTCACATCCCCACAAATCACCACTAACTGTGCAACTTGACTGCCATTTGGAACAAGATTAGAAAGAAGTAAACTCTACTCAGGAAAGTAACTCGGTCTCAATGTATACAAAACAAATAAGACTGTCTTCTCTTAGTGTTTTCATTCCTGACCGTGTGTTTGGCACCTTAGCAGGATAGGGAATCATCAAGTCATTCACAAGAATGCCATTTGTTTCGGAGCAACACCCTTCCTGCATAGTGCAGCTAAAATACTATTTCATTCTGAACATGTACAGTCCCGGGAAAGGGGATTTCAAAAGTGATCAGAACTGCTGAACAGGTATACCAAAATAATTTGTCATTTTTCTTCACCTATCTAGGCAGCGTCTGTTAGGTGGCAAGGAAGCACTATGGCAGACGACTGGGTGTCCCCATAGCTTTAAGAAGCCAGAAATGATTAGAAGTTTCCATCAGGGTTTTCTGTAGCTAGAGATGATACACTATCAAACTTGACATTAAGGCTAAACACAGGAAAGACATTCCAAATAGACTGTCAAAACTTACTTATCTGTAATATTGTTTTTCCACAGTAGTTGTTACGTGAGTAAAAGCTATTAGAGAGAACAATGGCTCCCCTGGGCTGTCATGGCTCCACCACACTTCATCCATTCTTATTAATATTTTAGATCAGTAGTAACAATGAACTTTTCAACTCTTAACCTGAACTCTAAAATAATTATGTTTAAATCCTTCACCAGCTAAGGGATCCATCACCAGATCATATATTTTTAATAGAGGGACACCAGAGAAAATATGACTCTCTGTGTCTGCAGCACCTACGACGTCACATGAGTTTTTTATTTATTCTGGCCCCTTCTTTTAGCAAAATCTTTAAGAATATTTAAATGATAATAAAGTTAAGGACTTACTCGTAACCTGGCCAACTGAATTGAAGAGAAGTGTCTCACTCCATTAACTGAAGGTACAAGGCGATTATACAAGGCCTATTTAAAACAAATAAAAAAAAGGGGAGAAGGTATAGTAACTGTCTTACGTAGGCATAAAATGATAAACAGTGATACATTGACAACATGCTGAAGTTAGTGAAGAGTTTTTCATATCCAAGTTAGTTAACACATCACTTGTATTATACATTGCTATACAACATGAATGTACATAAAGTGCTGTTTTTATTTAGCTCATGAGGTGTCCGTTTTGTATGAAATCTTGTATGAAAATAAGTTCAAGCCTTAAACAGAAAAAAAGCACAAATAGTGCACTTGATTATTTAAAACCGTGTGTATATGTGTTTTTGTAATGCTTGAGTATGGTATCTAATCATGGACCAGAAGGAAAGATAAGATCATTCCAGTAACGCTACTTTGCATAGCAGGCCCAACCTTGTCTGACTGAGTAGATTCATGAAGGATCCTGGCATCAATTGCTGCAGCGAGCAGGTTATTTGCAGCAGTAATGGCATGAATGTCTCCTGTCAAGTGAAGGTTGAACTGAAAAAAAAAGAAGATATATATATATATATTTTTATATAAGCATAAAAATCCATTTCAAATGTTAAATAAAAAAAGAATACATCTGGGATGCAACTTTCTAACTACACAGGTTAACGATAAAGCATAAGTGTGTGCACATAACTTACAGAATGCCCATGTTAACTTCTTATGGGCATTACCCATTGCAGAGTCCATTTTTCAGTAATAGGCTTTTAAATAAAATGCTACTTACTCAGTCTTAAGACTAAAATGTGAATATAATATTTAATCGCAAGTTTGAAAGGGAAAAGCAGAACATTCACTGGACTTTTTTCAGCAGAGTAATGCCATTTTAAAACACCATTACACACAGAAGAAGAACAAAGACGGGCTGGGCTGTACATTGTATGACATATTTCAATTACCCCGCAACTAAAGTTTTGTGTTGTCATTACCAGCAATAACTTCCTCATGAAAAATATTATGTTAAACAGTGTCAGACGTGAGCTTGTTTTGAAGTTGCAGAGTCCAGCTGACTCAGGTCTTATGATTGTCATCAGGACTTGCTTACCTCCTCCATGGGAATGACTTGAGCATAACCACCTCCTGCAGCACCGCCTGGAGCAAGAAAAACAAGTTCAACATTCAGATCAAAAGGGTGTGCAAAAAAGGGTTCAGTGAAGAAACCTCCACATCCACAAGGTTTGCAGACAGTGGTCCACTACCAGAATCATGCAATGCCTGAAAAGGCTAGGAAGTACAATCAACCCAAAGCAATATGAATCTCTTAAATATAAATATATAAGGTAAAGTCTTCGGAATTCTATTAACCAAATCGTTAATTAACTGGATCACACACCCCCAATTGGTAGGATTACTTGACGTTGTACGATGCTTATATAGGCCCATTTTGGGGCCTCCTGCTTTGCACACTCCTTACCTTTAACTCCAAAGGTGGGTCCTTGTGAAGGCTGTCTCAGGCAAGCAAAGGAATTGACCTGAAGATGGGCAGTAAGGGCTTGAACCAGGCCTATAGTCACTGTGCTTTTGCCTTCCCCAAGTGGTGTTGGTGTTATACTTTAAAAACAAAACAAGAAATGAATTAAAATATTAAATACTGTCTATTTTAGATTTGGTTTAGAAAAAAAAATGCGAAAGGATGAATTGACATCTCACAATTCATCTCTCAAGAATTTATTTTACAGTGCAATTAACTGTATATATTACATAACAAGATACAGTCTTCAGGGAAGACAACCCCAAGGCTTACTCTTCATTCACATGACTGTTGCTCTAACAATGTTATCTGTAAACTGAAACAAATTCACCCGCCATAAAACTTTCCCTCAGCTGTACAAGTAGTATCAATGGTGAACGCAACAAAAATGACTTGCTGGATAATTGCTGAAGGCAAGGGCACTTTAAAAAAAAACTAGGTCAATCATCTCCACTAATGACAACTGCTGATGACAACACTTATGAACAGGAAAAAAAAATGTTTTAGTGTATAATCTATATAGTATCTCTTCACGCTGCTTAAGTTGCTAACAGTAATGTCTCCCTAGCTTTGGAAGACATCTACCATAGGCTAGTGACAGCTGTACTCCGAACCTCGGACTGTATAAAATGTCACATAAAACTATTACTTTTTCAGTACAAGACACAAAACAATGATTAGTTACCTTAGGGTTATTTTTCTGTACAGGTTTCTCACCCTAATATCACACATTTTAATTATGTTACAGCTACCACAATTCTGATAGACATAAATTAAGGTGACCATATGGCTCCATGTTCAGCAGGACAGTTTGGGATAGTTCAGGCTTTTCAACTCACAACCCAATGCATTCTGGTAAGCGTAGTCCTGCTTCTCTTAAAAGGAAAGAATGGTACCTGAGACAGGTAAAACGTACCATAATGCATTGGGTTGCAAGTTGAAAAGCCTGAACTATCCCAAACTGTCCCGCTGAACACGACAATGTTCAATGGAATTTTATGTTGGCAATAAATAATTGCACACTTTTGCCATAGTTTTTCTTATTTGGTATTTTTTAAAGCATCTATACGGTTAGTGATGCCATCATTTAACTTAGATATTTAAGTCACGATTTTTCTACTTTATCTACTTCTGTTTAATTACCACGTTTCTGATATCAAAAGCTGAACCCAATAATCCCCTTCAAATTTAAAACAGGACACATTCCTGTACATGCTAAACTGGGGGGGGGGGGGGTTGCACTACTCCCAACCTAGTTTGAGTTAAACTCACCTGTCTTTGCTGAAACTCATGGCAGCTGCACCAACAAAGAAGAAAAAAATGCAAATGTTCAGCAAAAGACAGAGCTAAAATATTTTCTGATCATCTATATGAGGATGGTGGGCAATTCTGCACATTTTGATGTCATTCGACTGACGTATGAGTCGATACCATTAAAGACCACATTGCCAGTCACAAACACGTAGAGAACAAAAAAGCAAAAGAGACGGCAAAAGAAAAACACCGCATTCTTCTATGCTGATAAACTTTGTGTTGGTTCATACTTCTGTTGAAGATGAATGCAATACATCAGGCGCATACAGCTATAGCTTCCCAAAGTAAGCTAGCTCACTTAATTGCGTATTTAATTATTGTTTAGTTTATTTCTTTCCACTGTACCTGCATTTAATAAAGCTATAATTAGAAATGTTAAAACATGACTAATTACATTTATCATCTGACAATGAAGAACCAAGTGTCTTCAGGTGATTTACTTACTATTACAGCAACAAGAGTGGTTGAAAATCTTGGCTTTAAAAAAAATAAAAAAGAAGAATTGTGATAATTATTAATTTACTTATTTTAAACTATCAACATTTATGTTCAAATGCCATGTTTAATTATCAATAAATTGATGAAATGTGGGAAAAAAACTGAATAGGTCATTTTTGAAAAACTGAATTTGCTATTCCCTAGCATGGAAAATCAGTAGCTACACACGGTATGCTATATTTCATACTAAAACATATTTGCACAACTACACATGTGTTCTTTATAAGCAATGCAGTTATCACCGTGAAAAGGAAACAAATCTTGACACATTTGCTTCTCCGTGCCACCTGGGTGTTTTCTTAACATGTAAATGTTTTGTTAACAAATACCACCATATGTTATTACCATTTGCAATCTGTTTGTAATTATAGCAGCTGGCTGTTTCAAATTCCACCCTATAGGTTTAAACTGATAATAAAAAATATTATATATTAGTGCATTTTAATGTGCCTTTAATTCTTTAAGAGTGAAAATAATTTGATTTCCCCTTCTCTATTAAGATAGATAATTATATGTAGTTTGGTCTAATATAACACACAGTATGGTGTGTTCTGAGGAAATGCATCCCTGTAAAACATATTATCTTCAATGTAAAACATATTAGGCTTTTTGCAATACACAGTCCACAGCCTCAGTAGGCAGTCTGGACACTGACATTCCTGACTAGGAACCTGGCATTGTTCAGCCAAAAAGGGAAACTCTATGTAAACCTGGTTAAATATTTAGTCATAAACTTTTTTTTTTTTTTTTTCACTATTTTTTAAATTGTCAATTTTTAAGGCCCTGTTCTGAAGATGTAATGATAGACTGCAACTTACATACATATTGGCTAATGCACAGTCACATGACTAAAAACAGTTGTTGATGTTGCTCACAAAAACAGTTTATTACCCCATATAGAGGTGAAAAGAAATTGGGCCATGTCGGTTTTTCAATTTACAATGGAACTGCAATGTAATTTAACTAAAACATATTGACTCGTTTTCAGTATAGAATGAGAATTAGCAAGTGTCATGACAATTTGAAAAAGGATGATCCGGATATACAGATTGTGCTCTTTAGAATTGATTGTAAGTACAGCACATTTTTCATGTTTGCTTTACTCATTGTAAGGGCAACTGTAGTACATCGTTGTGTAGTACTATTTAAGACTACTCCCTTTTTTTGTTTTACACACGTGTGAAGTAAACAGTTCTATGTTTGGGTATTTCGAGTTTCTCATGTTCATTTTTTAACACTGTAACATTTAAAACATATGTATTTCAGTGCCACATTTGTACAACTACTTTATTACTAATTACTTTACTTTACTAATTTAATTTAAATTGAAATGTTATAATGACCTGTATGTTATGTATAATACCCCCAAAGGCGCAGACTGACGGCATTATTACTGACCTATAAAAAGTGTATGCATGGCGTGGAACATGTATGGAACTATTTTGTTCAAATTATTCTTAAAAAGGGTCTGAATCATAACTGAAGTGTGATTTTTATTTTTTTATTTTTTTCCTGAAGCATGATCTCCATCTTTATGGAATAATATGGTCATATTTCACATCAAATTTCTTATTTATTACTTTTATAAATGCCCAGCATGCAATGTTTCCTTAAAAGCAGCAACAAAGCTGTGAGAGTTGAATGCTAAAGGAAAGCACTTCTGTCCTTTGCCCCGCACTGTTTATCTGCAAAACAACAATACCTTCTTTGTTTGAAACTGATGGGAATCTCCCATAACTCAAGAATGATATTTTTTATTTAAGTTGTGTCAACTCAGATTTACAGTAGGTATGATTGTCCCCAGGGCATAATGTTTATTATATTGTTACAGCATAAAAATAACAGGGCTCCAGTGTCAATGTACAGATGACTGAAAAGTAGTTGATATGAATCAAAGTTCTTAAAAGCTAAGAAAAAATGTATCTCACCAATTAAAGTCCCAGCAGAGTTAAACTCATAATAAAAAGATCCTTATTAGAATGCTTCCCTTGTTACTGTTTCTTCTTTTACAGTAACTAGTCTGGAGGATAAAATCCACCATGCACCATTCCCAAGGGAACCAAAATATTGGCAAAATACCTACTCTAAAAATGAATTGTTCTCTTAAATGGATGCAGGCTGCAATGCTGAACTGCATCTGTGTTTCTAGATGGTTGGATGCTCCAGCTTCAATCTTCATAAGACATGTTTATAACTGTAAAAGCCTCTATGATGAAATAGCTGGGTCTGGAACTTCGTAGGGAGGGCTCGACTTTCATTCATGCTTTGTAGCCATTTTTGGGTCAATGGGATCAGTACTTCTTAGTAACTCCCTTTGACTGACATGCAAAACCAAAAGAACTATATCCCAAAATCAAACTTAATTGTCAATACATGTCAATTTTCCTTTGAAGTCTTTTTCATAAAAAGTGTATTATTTACTTCTCGCAATTGCTTTTCCTTTCCTTAAGCTTTATATTGTTGTGGAATATGCTACATAAAAATAAAATGTATTGTACTGCTTTATCATTTTGTCTATTGGGAGTTAAAACAAATGCATTCGATTGTTTTTTTGTTGTTTTTTTTTTTACACATACTGTAACTCTAATACATATTTCAAACAAAATGCCACTCTAGGAATGAAACTCAAATACTGTGTATTTCAGCTGTTTGTATGCTGGAAGCTGGAAATTCAAGAATTTGAAAACAAGTTTAGAAGTCTCCTGTTATTATTATTATTATTATTATTATTATTATTTATTTATTTCTTAGCAGACGCCCTTATCCAGGGCGACTTACAATCGTAAGCAAATACATTGTTCAAGTGATACTTGAAATGTATTTGTGCTTTCCTGAGTGCTTTACTATCACCATCTCAGTTTAGTACTATTATTGCTGTGTACATTTATATGCTATAAAACCACCACCACTTAAACAATCAAAAATGGGCTAACTAGTTCCATATCTTTTCATAGAGACCAAGTTTCCTCTTTGAATTAGAATTCATAATGGTTTGAATTTGGGAATTTGTAGCAATACTTTCAGCATCAGCGTGAAATTCTTCTTACTTATTAGCAAAACGAAACAACAGAAACATGAAAAGACAGATAACAATGAGAATATATTCTTACCCAGCAACCAGGACATATTTCCCATCTGGCTGTTCTTTTAACCTCTCCAGGAGAGATAATCTTACTTTGGCTTTTGCTTTTCCATAGACTTCAATTTCATCTTCAAACAATCCAATCTCCTTGGCAAGCAGGTCGACGGGCTTTGGAACCTGGCCTCGGGAAATCTCAATGTCACTAATAAAAATAGGGAAAGCAGGAGAATCAAATCTGTCGAGGTGGTCCCTCCCTAAGAAGCACCTGAGTCACAAACAGTGCAAGGTATTGTGTCCGACAGCCAACTTCTGAGTTTAAAGGAATACTGCCCGCAAACTAAGACCTACTTTTTTTGTTTTGCAACTTCTATTAACAAGCTGGACAAGCCAGTATATTAGTGAATGTCTTATAAAATGTACTGCTTTAATCTACCTGACTTTCAAATGGTCTGACACTCGTTTTACATTATAATGATATGTGATATTTACACCTACTAGTGATTCGACTAGGGGGAACCATAATAACAGTCTACATAACTACACTGATGAATGCAATAGTCTTATGTCTAGATATGCAAAAAAAAGTGGAATATATGAAATAATGTAACAGTTTCAGTACCATGAAAAATAAGGTTACTATAAAATGATGAATTACATAAAGAAGCATTTCTCAAGAAGAGCTATATTGCTGATATGAGAGCAAATCATGAAAGGAATATTAGTTACATGCTGTGAATTCAAACAGAAATTCTCACTGGATACTTACCTGGGCACAGGTGAGACAGGCTGGAGTTTCAGGCTTCTAATATTCCACTGCTTATACCGCTGTTGCTCAACCCACCTTCTGCTGCTTTCAACAACATTCTGTAAAGAAACACAGAATTAGATCTACAAAAGCCCAATACGTCACTTAAAAGACAAAGAGTTTACAGAAGGAGTTTTTTTTAGGGCTGCAACTTAGGGTACATTTTGACCTTTAAAAGTTTGGAACACATTACCGAAGGAAGCTTCGAACCTCGATGGTACTAATTTGCATAATTTACTGGTGACGTCACCATAGCTACTTGTTTACATTTGATTGAAAATCCTATTATTTTACAGGCAAGCCATATAAATGGAATAAAACATTCATATATAGTTTAAAAATACATTATGTAGAACAGTAATCATGTTTTTATAATTTAAATACAAATACACGTTGTTTATTTACACGTAATTGATGCTGCTTGCGAGTAAGCTTGCACTGCAGCAGCACTAACTGCAGCGGACTTAGGCAAAACAAACTTAATTTAACAGTCACCGTTCCAAGCAGGTTATCAGTCACAGTCACATTTTACTACGACTACGACTACTATTAACTTACGATTATAAAGTGACCATAGAGATTGGCTGTGCCTCCATGATACATCAACAGTCGCTTGCACAGTTTGCATTCAACTTTTTTTTTGGTCATCTGGGCATTTAACAAAAAAAATCCCAAACAGCAGAGGGGTTTTGAGACATTTCTTTCAATACAGCTTATGCTATCGCTTTGCTGTCGAGATGGTGAATGAAGAAATTTGCCTCTGGTTAACACGGACTGGAGGGGGGTGGGGGGGCAGACGGTGTGCAGTTTTTTCAAAATTAAAATGATTAGTGTTAGCGTATATTTTGTATGTTTCAAACATATTCTGCCATAGCACTTCTCTTACACTGTCTTGTACACTAGGTATTTAGTACATATTTTACTGAAGCACTACAACCGCTATAGGTACCCCCTCAGTGCTTTGGATAATATACCCTGCTCCATACACGGCAGTGGCATATATAGAGTTGCTATGTATAAAGATTTGGTTAAATTTTAATACAACAACTTTCGTTTAAGTAATATGCATTATACAAATAAAAAGGTTGAATTTTGCATGCGAGTGATATTTAATGTGTGATTTATAGTATTTACACATTGTTCAATGATTTCTGTTAACAGAAAAAAAAAGAACGTGTCGTGCGTGATGGCGGCTGACGAACCATCGAAGGTTTAAAACAATCTTCGAATTCCTGGCTAGCGAACAAACCTTCGAACCTTCTAGCCCTAGTTTTTTCTACTATTTAAAATGAAAGATACATTACTTGTAATGCAGTGTTAAAAGTATTAGAAGTTTCTACGAAATGGACAATGAACAACAGAAGAATGAAAACAGCAGCGTTGACGTTCAAATTGAGGAGAAGACGGGGGTATATCTAACTGGACAAGTCACTCTTAAAAATACCATCATCAAACTCCAACTATGCTAGTTCTTTAAAGGGTAACAGGTACAGGTCTGAAATATCTCGGCTTTCTACTAATGTATTATTCTTTTTTAGATTCACTTCTCTGTTTCAGTCATCACATCCTATTGACTTTTAAAAGTCAAAGGCCTGCCTGTGGCCTCTACTCTCTAACATTTTTTTCTCTCCAAGTAAGAGTGTATCTATTAACCCATCCCCTGCAACACTCTGCCTCAAGTGTATTACTACATTTGTTCTCTGTGTTTTCTTCTTTCTTAGTTGCAGGGGACAGATTTAATGGTTACACTCTGGTGCACTTAAAGAGAAGACTTGTTTGAGAGTCCTTTTGTGGCTGCAGGGTTGAGTATTAAAAAATCTCCAGGGTGTGATGTCTGAAACAGAAAATGACATTCAAAGTGAATCTAAACAAGAAGAACATTCTTAAGGTATTTTCCTACTCATAACAACTTGCTCTTTAAATTGTGAGGTCACCTGAATAGCAAACCAGCCAGAGAAGCGTGGCCATGGTAAAATGTCCCACCCACTATTACTAAAAAAAACCAGAATGGGTGCCTGAAAAACTGTACTCTGAGAGGGGGACAATGCACGTCCACAAAGCAACATATTAGGCAATGGAAGAAGACGAACCTCCATCCTCAGAGCTGCTGCCAGGGTTCCAACCCCCATCTCTGCAATGCTCTCCACATCTCTATTAGGTTCCTCTGAAATTACACAATTAAGATTAAAAAGATAGGATTTACTTAGCTTTCAAATGAATCTGTTTTTCTCAACACTATTACCATTATTCTCTGATATTAGATGACAGGGAGCCGTTGTTGCAATCTTAACATACTGTTTTTTTTTTGGTTTTCTTTATATTTTTAGCATATAGCCACAAAAGAAATTTAACTAAAAAGCATGAAAAGTCAATGCCTCAGCACATTTCATCCCAAGAGCAAACCAAGAAAGGCATCCTCAACATACGTACACACAATTCTGACTTTGTTTTAGTGTACACAGGCATCAGGACTCCTACAGTGACACCACCTATACCAATGTGCAAGATTTAATGTATAAATCGAGAATTAGTACTTTGTATACAAACTTGAGGTACAAGGTATTATCCCCGCTGGGGGTGAAATCTCCTGTGAAAAATATATATATGTGTATATATATATATATATATATATATATATATATATATATATATATATATATAAAATCAACTCCAAAATCTAATCAGCACACCTTTATATGAAGGGTCATAGGTCAATACAATGTGAAAGAAATTCATTCATTCATTTTGGAGCAATCATGGTATATAGAAAAAAAAAAAATCTAAGACTGTTTCCAGACAGCCATGTTGGATGGGAGGCCAAAATCAAGGCCATGCAACAAAGCTTCAAGCTGACACAGAAAAACACTCCAAGAGATAAAGTGATAATCAATACTTATTATTATTATTATTTATTTCTTAGCAGACGACTTACAATTATTAAAAGATATCCCATTATTTTTACATACAATTACCTATTTATACAGTTGGGTTTTTAACTGGAGCAATCTAGGTAAAGTACCTTGCTCAAGGGTACAGCAGCAGTGTCCCCACCTGGGATTGAACCCACCACCCTCCAGTCAAGAGTCCAGAGCCCTAACCACTACTCCACACATAAAGTGCTTGTCTGGAATCCTTTACTTTCCTGAAATCTTTCATGTATTGGTAGCTGCTTTCCTATTTTTCCCTCAAACGTTTGCTCCTGTGCCTCCACTATAGCACCATTGCAAAGGTATGCTCCCCCAGCAGGGATACTCAAACAAAAACAAGGTCAACTATTCAGAAAGACAATTAGAAGAAGTTTGAACACAGGCATAAAATGGCTTCAAAACAGAGCCCTTGGGTTATTTCCCATCATCGTAATTTAGAAAATAGTATGTGAGCAACTATACAAAGTGTAAGTAGGTAGCTTATAAAAATAATAATGTAAGCCCTTTTTTTTATCTTCCCAGGAAACGTTACTATCCTGTTACAACCACAGTCTTACTTTCAAAAGGCATTTGCAAGAAACTAAGTGAAAACACAGAAATGTTTTTCTGGAATCTATTTAATTTAAATTTGTCTAAATCAAAAGCAAACTTGTTATTCACTGTAACCTTGGTGGGAGTCTTGGCAACATTATATATTTGGCTAAAGGCTACAATTATTTTCATTCAGAACCCCCTTGGCCATTCTATTGTGAAATGGTCCCTTTTTTTAAATGTATTTATCTTGGCTGTATAGTCCTGCATTAGTGAGTTGTGTAATAGACTCTGTTGAAGCACTGATCAATGAGAAAAATGTTTGAACTTCATGCTAAGAAAATAGAAAAAAAAAAACCAGTAAACCAAGCAAAAACAAAGTTGGATTTGAAGTTTAACATTACCTGCTGGACCACCTTAACCCCTCCAGAATCATAGTCAAGTTTATGCACTAATGGTGACTCCAACCTATCAATTACCTGACACAACAGCAGCAGCACAGTTTATGACAGTTGTTCCAGGACTCATGCAGATGGGTGGAATCTCTCCTGGTTTTCCATTGGTCAGTACTACAATATCAGCCTGGTGAATGTTAAATGCAACAGCAGAAAAATCAAGATGTAATACTCAAAGTCACAATAATATGATATGTTGGTTTCAAATGTACCTGCAACTGTGTTATATTTGTGTGTGAATTAAAAAAAAAACCTAGTTAAATCCATGATCAATCTTTCAAGTTTAGTGGGGTTTTGCACAAAACAAACTTTTGTAATGAACCCTTCAAGTAATTAATAAGTAATTTAGTATCAAAAAGTTAGACTGTGTATCCCTGTTTATTAATTTATGACAGGAAGTTATACCACTATTGCCATGACTGCAAAACAAATACATTGTTAAACTGATGCAGCATGAGCAAGACAATACAGTACTTGAGCAGACTCACGGAAGACTTGCAGAGAATGCATACAGTTTACAGAGATGGCAGTTAACAGCTTTACAATGTTCTCCTTCCTACATCAATCTGTTTCAAAGTTTATGAATGCAAGAGGTCTTCTTGCTCGTCCCAGTTGCATTTGTACAAGATCCACTCCAGAGAGCAGAGTAAGGTTTGTAGTAGAAGTGTCATATACATCTATTCTCAATATATTCCGCCTTAAAAGTTTTTCCTGTGTTACGTTCTTCGTATTGGTTCAATTTGACAAACTTCTGTATCTGTGTCAGCATAACATGAAGATCTGGAAATCTCTGTCTGCAGGAGTTCTAGGGTCCACTTTATAAAGAATGTGTATGTGAAAAAATGCACAAAAGTTACAAATTTACCAGCACAGTAATGCTTTTATGACACCTTATGTTCTGTACTGTACTCATCATCATATGTGTTGCACTTTGCTGCATCTTGTGGTATACCAAGGACATAGCATTACATTTCTCACAGGAGTAACCAAGGTATACTGACCACTAACCAGACCTAGTTTAGGCATGGAATGAATTGAATGATGCATATTAATAACAGGAGAGGCCTTTATAATAAGACATTCAATATGAATGTCATAGACATCTAGGGCCTCAAGTGGATACTGCCTTAATATGTGTGTGTATATATTATATATATATATATATATATATATATATATATATATATATATATATATATATATAATCTCCTGTAAAGTGATTCCTCAAAAGGACTGGAACACTCTGATGAAACATTTGTTAAACTTAATTGTCTGTTTATTATTATTGAAGATCTTATGATTGTGTGTTTAAAGTAAAGAATGATTAATCAAATGAAAAAAATACCTGTTTTTGCAGGTTTTGGGAGTTCCAAACACAGCTCATAGCCACCCCACCTTTCCTTTGTATTAGGCACTGCAGAGCAGCTTCAAGCGGTCCATTCTCCCCTACGATTAGAACTGTAATTCCTTCTAATGATTTATCTGTAAGGAAGTCATAGCTTGCATTATTTATTTATTTATTACAAACATGCATCTCTATCCTAAAGTATCTGTAGTGCTTTCACTTCGTTTAAAAATATGTAGCCAATAAATCACATGTCATGTGCACAGTATATATACCCTTTCATACACAGGGATAATTTAGAATGTCCAATTATTTTACCCCTGATTTTCTCCCAATTTGAAATGCCCAATTATTATTATTATTATTATTATTATTATTATTATTTCTCCTTCATTGCGGCGATTCCCCACACAGCTCAGCGACCCAAGGCACAGTGGGGGTCCTCCAATCCCATGGGCCAATCGATGTCTTTTTACACCCAGGAACTCGAGAGCGGATGTATGCAGGCTACCGGCCTCTGGAGGACAAAGACCAGCCCAGCAAATCTCCGCCCCCAAGCTCACTCGGCACCTGGCGCCTGTCAACTGTTATCCGGTAAATAACAAGAGGTCACTCACAGCCCCCTACAAAACATCCAACTGGTGAACATCAAGTTCCAACAATATGTTTGTTGCAATCAAATAATGGAACGAGAAATCTAATTGTTTTATAGTCAGCATCAGTATGCTACTGTATTATCATGATCCACTCTTGTCAAGGCACTGAGCTCGGCTGCACCTGCTGTATGCAAGTTTGTCCGTAAGTTAACATGTAAAGCCTCCACTAAGGACTTAGTTGTTACGAGTTTATAACCAAGCGCTCTCTTATTTCAGTTGCACCACACGTACTTAAGACAATACTTTATTAATTTATCACTAAGAGCGGTTGATACGAAGTCGATGAAACACAGAATTAGATCTACAAAAACCCACTGTAAAATTATACACCAATACATCACTTAAGACAAAGATTTACATAAGGAGTTTTGTTATATAGTTTTTTTTCTACTATTTAAAATGAAAGATACATTACTTGTAATGCAGTGTTAAAAGTATTAGAAGTTTATATATATATATATATATATATATATATATATAAATACACATAGTGCACTCTGTTTATAAGAATCACATCCGTCCCGGGTGTTTTGATTCTTATAAGCGGTTGATTCTTAAAAGCGGTATGATTACTGTGGTGCAGAATCAAACTTAGTATGAGAATGAGAAGCACTTGTTCCCTAGCTGCAGTGTAAAGGGTTGACCACTAGATGTCACGAGTTCCCACATGTATGCACGCCCACGAAAAATCCACAGCTGCTTTTTCTTAACAAATTAAGGATAATAGTCAATTGGTTAACTGGTTGTTAAAGTTGACACCTTGATAGAAATGGCTTAGCCGATAGCTTTGTGATGGAGGTATATAGGAGTAAGGAAGCAGAAGTAACAAAAAGAAACCAAAACTTAAGTAAGAGATCTAGTGTTCGTTCCACATGAAGTACTGTTAGTTAGTACTCCACCTGAGAGCTAGGTTTATTTTGTTTGTTTTATTAGCAGTTGTTTCGCCACCGCAGTGTAAGAAAAATAAACCAACACCAGTTTAAAACTGTAAATCAAGACTCCCTAATCATATCTTGCTTTAGTGCAGGAAATATTGGTACATTTCACTTCTAATTTGGGAAAGGGGTACAGACGAGTACACTTAAAGGACAGAAAACTTTTTTGGTGATTCAAATTCAGACCCAAATTTTTTTTCTTTTTTTTTGACGCGCACCCGAACCGCAAACCACAAAAAAGTTCACATTCCAACCCGAACCCGACCCGCAGGTCCCGCTGGTACCCGACCCGATGCAGGACTTGACCTATGGTTAAAATGGAAACCCCAGTCCCACTTGCAGCCAATTCACTTTGAATATCTTTGGCAGTCAATCTCGGATTGTTATTAACCTTCCTTCCAGACCAAGGGACCATTGTGACAGTAACACGAGTCTTGTACTTCTTGATAATAGAAACAGTAGTTGAAATTGGGATACTCAAATGCTTGGAAATCTTCTTGTATCCTTCACCAGCTTCATGACCATAAGCAATTGTCTGCCTAAGGTCTTCAGATAGCTGTTTACTTTTTCCCATATTGACTTATTGGTAATGACAGCAATCACCCTATGCCTAACCCTTTTATACTCTCTAAGTATGTTCACCTACAATCCAGCATTTTCTAGACTTTTCTAGAATTAGGTTCATTATCATACTGAAATTTCTAGCACCTTGCAGACAATAATATCATAGCATCAAAGGGTAAGAATACTTTTGAATTTGAATTTTTGGAGTTTTGCAAAAAAAAAAAAAAAAATGCTGAAATAAATAATCATAGACATCTATTTCTTCAAACTTTTTCATCATCTATAAAAGCAACATTTTTGCTACAAAAGATTTTTCTTAAAATTCTTTGTTTTTGAGAAATTTCTATAAAAGTAGGAACAGTGTCTTTCTATATTACGGTATATATATATATATATATATATATATTGTAACCGGCCGGCACTCACGGTCGTTCATTTGCCCCTTTAAAAGCAGACCCAGGACACAAGAAACGGAGTTTAAGCGCTAACGCGCTATTTGTAATACACAAATAACACAAACAAAAATAAACACCTAGCTCCGTTTTGGAGCACTAACTACACAGGTAAGTCCCTGACTAACTCGCAGGACAGCTAAGTCGTTTACCTGTCACACAAAAACCCCACACAGGTTTGACGCAGCACTTTCTGTACGACTGCTCGGAGACAGAGCACACTATCCGCCTCCTTCTACTCAGCAGCCCTGAGCAGACTGACTGCTTCTCTTTTATACCTTGCACCCAGCTCTAATTTAATAATAATCACCAGGTGCAGGGGATAATCAACATTCAAACAATTAAGCAATAAAACAAAACACAATTAAATTAAACAAATGTGCATTCCGCACATGTTTTTCTTCAGGGAGGCTTTAACCCCCTCCCTGCTGTCTTACTATATATATCTATATATCTATATATCTATATATATATATATCTATATATATATATATATATATATATATATATATATATATATATATATATCTATATATCTATATATATATATATCTATCTATATATATATATATATATATATATATATATATATATATATATATATATATATATATATAGCTCAAAGAGCCAGCTTTTTTATATATATATAACCAGATATAACCAGATTTTATTTAAATAAAGAAAGTGGTCACTGAGCTTCAAGTACATGTGTCTTGTTTTTTACTTACTTATTGAAATCGCTTCTACACACAGCAGCATTAGGCAATGGTGGTAGAGGAGGGGGTCATCTTTGTAGTCTCCGAGGTTTACGATTAAAATAAAAATAAAAATTCCCAAGCTCCTCCTAGCGTTGTCTCCCTGTCACTTCTGACAGACAAGCTGACAAGACAGCCGTGACAGACAGAAGACAGCCAATTCAAGAATATTTTGTACTGGGAATCGCAGGTATGTCATATATATACATATATATATATATACAGTGCCTTGCGAAAGTATTCGGCCCCCTTGAACTTTGCGACTTTTTGCCACATTTCAGGCTTCAAACATAAAGATATGAAACTGTAATTTTTTGTGAAGAATCAACAACAAGTGGGACACAATCATGAAGTGGAACGAAATTTATTGGATATTTCAAACTTTTTTAACAAATAAAAAACTGAAAAATTGGGCGTGCAAAATTATTCAGCCCCTTTACTTTCAGTGCAGCAAACTCTCTCCAGAAGTTCAGTGAGGATCTCTGAATGATCCAATGTTGACGTAAATGACTAATGATGATAAATAGAATCCACCTGTGTGTAATCAAGTCTCCGTATAAATGCACCTGCACTGTGATAGTCTCAGAGGTCCGTTTAAAGCGCAGAGAGCATCATGAAGAACAAGGAACACACCAGGCAGGTCCGAGATACTGTTGTGGAGAAGTTTAAAGCCGGATTTGGATACAAAAGATTTCCCAAGCTTTAAACATCCCAAGGAGCACTGTGCAAGCGATAATATTGAAATGGAAGGAGTATCAGACCACTGCAAATCTACCAAGACCTGGCCGTCCCTCTAAACTTTCAGCTCATACAAGGAGAAGACTGATCAGAGATGCAGCCAAGAGGCCCATGATCACTCTGGATGAACTGCAGAGATCTACAGCTGAGGTGGGAGACTCTGTCCATAGGACAACAATCAGTCGTATACTGCACAAATCTGGCCTTTATGGAAGAGTGGCAAGAAGAAAGCCATTTCTTAAAGATATCCATAAAAAGTGTCATTTACAGTTTGCCACAAGCCACCTGGGAGACACACCAAACATGTGGAAGAAGGTGCTCTGGTCAGATGAAACCAAAATCGAACTTTTTGGCAACAATGCAAAACGTTATGTTTGGCGTAAAAGCAACACAGCTCATCACCCTGAACACACCATCCCCACTGTCAAACATGGTGGTGGCAGCATCATGGTTTGGGCCTGCTTTTCTTCAGCAGGGACAGGGAAGATGGTTAAAATTGATGGGAAGATGGATGGCGCCAAATACAGGACCATTCTGGAAGAAAACCTGATGGAGTCTGCAAAAGACCTGAGACTGGGACGGAGATTTGTCTTCCAACAGACAATGATCCAAAACATAAAGCAAAATCTACAATGGAATGGTTCACAAATAAACATATCCAGGTGTTAGAATGGCCAAGTCAAAGTCCAGACCTGAATCCAATCGAGAATCTGTGGAAAGAACTGAAAACTGCTGTTCACAAATGCTCTCCATCCAACCTCACTGAGCTCGAGCTGTTTTGCAAGGAGGAATGGGCAAAAATTTCAGTCTCTCGATGTGCAAAACTGATAGAGACATACCCCAAGCGACTTACAGCTGTAATCGCAGCAAAAGGTGGCGCTACAAAGTATTAACTTAAGGGGGCTGAATAATTTTGCACGCCCAATTTTTCAGTTTTTTATTTGTTAAAAAAGTTTGAAATATCCAATAAATTTCGTTCCACTTCATGATTGTGTCCCACTTGTTGTTGATTCTTCACCAAAAATTACAGTTTCATATCTTTATGTTTGAAGCCTGAAATGTGGCAAAAGGTCGCAAAGTTCAAGGGGGCCGAATACTTTCGCAAGGCACTGTATATATATATATATATATATATATATATATATATATATATGGCATAAAATATTGAAATTTTAAAACAAAGTTTTAGGAAAGTTTAAATTATTAATACAACTTTAATAACGTTGATTAATGTTCTACGTCTTCAAGACATTTTCCATCCATAAAACCCTAAACTGTCTCAAATACTGTGTACCTTGTAAGGACAATAAATAAAAATATTTATTTATACATTAAAATTTAACCCTGGTAAAAAAAAATCTTATAGGAAATCCTATAGAAAATGTTATAGGAATCCTTCAAAAATTGAAGTAATTCTTATAGGATCATATAGGAACTTTAAAATTATTCCTATAAGATTTTTTTATTTATTTTAATCCTATTAAATCCTTTAAAAATAAACTTTAAAATCTAATAGGATTTAAAAGACTGTCCTATAATTATCAATGTGGTCTCGCAGGATTCGCTGAAGACGAATACTATGAACAAAATCATCTTCAAAAAGATGTTGCCATGTCATCTTGTATTTTGATTCTACAAACAGCTTACATCTCCCTAAAGGTATGCCTACATTTTCTCGTCTTACATTATAACTAGCATCGCTGGTGCAACCCGTGAAAAGTTAGTAATGTGTAAAATCAATGTTAGTAAAGACTTACGCTTTAACTACGCTAAGTAAGAACTCATGCACAGCTGGTGCAACCCAGCCCTGGGCCACAAATTGTATTCAAAACTGGGTAAGGGGCTCCGACAACAATAAGGGTTAATGCTAATGTCTAACATTACTCAAAATTTAAAACTCAGGACTTACCAAGTAGCTCAGTTACTGCTCTGGCTAAAGGAGGAACAAAGCACTCACTGACATCCCCTTGGACAAGCCTCCCCACGTTTATATCAGATACTCTGCAAGAAGAAAGGTTAGCGAAGGTTAAGCAACTGAACAACCCCTATGGTATTTCTAAGACTATTTACTTCAGTTTCAGAAATGTGATTTATAATATAATAAGAACATTCAAAGAGCTGTGTGGCACATGCATGACACAGGATATATTTGTTGTGAGGTTGGTAGATCTACATAATGAGAAGTGCAATTATACATTTCAACAACCAGATGTCATGCCGTACGTAAAGAAAAATCTCTGGTAAATAAAATCATTAAAAAAAAGAGCATTTAGCCATGACCTTTGGATTTCAAATGTACAACACAGAGCATCTAGGAATCCCATTACAGGCAGTGTGTAATATCCTGGTAAGGATGTTGGTTTGATTTTTACAACTGCTAAGGGATGATTTTGATTTAGTCAATGACGTTTGCAGTAAGAAAAGTGTGAAAAACTCTAATCTAATCTGTTGTATTTAAAATGCATGCATCCCCCTCTCCCCCCCACCCCCAAAAGTTAAAAAGTGAAAAATCTTAATTTTAAGCACAATGAAAGTGGGCCAGAATTAAAATGTATGAAGTTAGTAAGAGGTACAGAAATAAATTTTAAAAGCATTGGTTAGAACTTTAAAAATAATATGTATATGAACTTTATAATAGCTGCCACTAGCAATTCTAACACTAAGAAAAGTGGCCCACTTTGATGCTGATAAACTTTGCTACAATAAAATGCATATAATAACCAACATTATAGTAATAGCCTCTTACAAGAAACGTACAGTAAATGCAAAATATCATTACATATTTCTTCAAGTCTTCAATCAGAGACCATACATGTAAAACTAGGTCACCAAAACAATGCCAATTTATGTTTAAAAACAAGTATTTAAGATATAATATATATTTGAGGAAAATGCTAGCTTAAGAGACAAAAAAAAGAAAAAAAAAAGATGTTTCCCACCAAAGTGAGCAACTACGGCTAGAAGCCCACAGCTCACCCATCTACATCCTTCTCCATTTTGACAGTGTTCAGTACTTTGCATGTTTGTGTAGCTTCCGGAAGATGCAGAACAAGTCCATGGACTTTAGAATCTTCATTTAATTTCAGGATCTCATCCACAACCTGGAGAGATGAAATAACCGAGTTAGTAATGTAACATTTTCCTTAATAGCTGTAGAAAGTTCCAGACAACGTTTTAAATCTATAAGTACAACAAATAGCGAAAGCACAAACAAAAAAATGTAATGGCTATGCAACAACGTCATTGCCCCTTTAAGAAACACCACTGTGAAGAACTCCTGTTAAAGATGTTGAAGTCTTTTTTTACAAGCTGAGTGTGCGCCATCTGCTGTTATCTAGCACTTCAGCTTGAACAGTCTGTGAAAGGTCAGTGCTCATACAGAGCAGCTGTTGTGAGTGGATGAACTCATTGAACCACAAGAACTCCAGTAAAGCAGCCCTGCTGTGCCTCCAGGCAAACAAGAAATGCCAACCTAGGCATTTCAGAACTGACTACAATGTACACTTGCTTCAAGTAATTCAGTACACAAATTGCATAAGTAGTTATAAGGCATATTTCTAAATGATTACGTCCAGTCTTTAACTGCAATATTTTTAATGGAGACAAACACCTGCAAAAATAAATACATAAATAAATAATTTAACTTAAGCTCTCTTAAAAAGGGCAGGTTTTTATGGATAAGAAATATTAGAGTAACAGTGTAACACAAGACTTGAAAGAAGTTATGTTGTGGCAACATAAACGGGCTTTACTTTAGTCAGAGTGAAAATAACAATAAAGAAAATATACAAAAGTATAAACAGCAAAACAAAAAGGTCTTGTAAGAATGTAATCCACAAGGTACGGAAATGGGTTTTCAAAATCACTTAAATAAAATATTTATACTGGGTATTTGGTGCTCCAGTTTGTTAAATTAATAAATAAAAATATAAATAAAAAGGATACCTCATCTTCACTGCATTCCCTGGGCAGGCAGATATGGATGATATTTAATCCAATCTGTAAGAAATGGATTTCTTTGTAAAATCAGCACACTGTAAATGGGAGTGCCTGAGTGAAACAATAAAATGCTGAAATGGAAAGTTAAGACTAACCTCAGCAGCAATCTTCTTGTTCATTTCCAACACTTGATCATCCTCACCTGCCTAAAGGTTAGTAAAGAGCAAGTAAGGTTTGAATAAAAAACAGATATCAAACAGTGCCAGTTCAGTTCACACCACCTCTTCAAATATACTGCTGGGAATCCAAAAACTAGCCAAATCCTTCACAACTTTAGTCATATTTGAAAGTAATTCTAGATGTTACTGAGAGCATCAGAACCTTGAGATATATGGAGGAACCTTTCCACCCATCTGTCCTTGCAAATGTCACTCTTACATTTTAACAATGTTAACAGTGGGACTCAACATTTTACATCACTTGTTTGCCAGACGGTAGATTCCTTACCTGTATAATAGCAAGAACTGGGTTGAAAGCAGGTCTGCTTTTCTGTAATGCAGCAATCTCTTTTTTTGACTTTTGGATAGATTCCCTACAAGCAAACAAACACACAACAATAATAGGTAGTCAGGCCTTATATTTTAGATTTTTGTAACTTTAATTTTATATAAAAATGTAATCCATTAGTTAAAGTCTGTTTACTACAGAACGTATAGCTCAGCCTTGTGTGCAGTCAGTTTAATCAGAAATATCTTGGTCAACCTTTTATTCACTGTGGGCCACAAAGGCATCCTCCAGTTACATCAACATCATTAGCAATAGCATTTTGTGCTAGTAATAATATCAAGGCTCTCGGGAACGCAGGTAACTATTATTTAGAACAAATATTGATTTGGACCAATCACAGTACATAAAATAGTACATGTTCTAAATAAATGTAAATGAACTACACATTTTCTACAGTGGGGCGGATCATTTTGCAGTAGTACCTACGTAGGGGCTGGTCATTTTACAGTCATGCAGCGTAATTACAAGAGTAGCCAATCACCTTCAGGATAACATCTTTTTAATTTCAGACAGGAAACACGCTTTAAAAAAATCAAGAATAAGGAAAAATCTCTTCTACAGTGCAAACAAATTTGCCGAGAGCTGCCGACTTCTTGAGACAGACAATATTGATCATGACACGGTTCAGTTTGTATTAACAAGGTACACAATATATTATATTATGTTTTCTAATTACATTTTATTTCAGTTTTACACTAAAATATTGAGTTACCATAGCGAATATTAGATTCAATGTCAGATCTTTTAACACTTGTTTAAAATGACATATTAGTTACAGTGGGGTTACCACTGAATTAAAGTGATTTCTAAGGCTATGATACCGCCGGCTGATGCTCGTCTCGGAGGATCCATGTCTGTCCATCTTTCACTAGACTTTACCCAAAGCCAAGTCCATATATCACTACAAATTGGGTGGGAATGGCAGATGTAAGGTGACTTTTAATTGGATAATTTATTACACTTACTATTTTTTTTTAATTCATTGGTTCTCATTTCATTTTCAGTGATCTGACTGACCAAATTAGTATGTGTAATAATTAGAATTACAACACATACTAAAGTCAAATTAGAAAGTGTACTAAATATGTGAAACATGTACTGGATGGCCTTCCATAGTAACCACGTCCTTTAGGCACGCATGGTTTGTCGGGACTCTAGGTTTGCAGTTGTCTGCGTCTCTGGGATGCACGTCTGTCCATCTGACATGGGCAGCCCCAGCACAAATTATTATTATTATTATTTAATTTATTTCTTTTAAATCATGCAGGTACACAGCTATACATATATATACCTATACATCTGAATACCAATCAATGGTATTTACCTTGTGCACTGATTCAAAAGCAAAGTGAATTTTCCTTATTCCTTTTATTATTGTTATATCAAATGCATAAAAGGAAGGTAAATAAATTGCAGCTAAAATAGGAGTGCTTTTAGTTTTATCACGACAGGTTCTCTATTAAATCATTGATTGGTAATATTGTAATTAGCAAGAAGTTGTATTCCATTTAATTAATACCTACCTTACACGTTACAGGGCATCACTCTGTAAACCCTGCACAGCCCCAATCATGTCTGCTCTGCATGAACCCCAATATAGTCATGATTGTTTTTCAAAAGTATTTAATTTTAACCTAATTAATGACTTATCAATTATGCTGTTTGCCTGTAGTGTCAGGGTGAAGAAATTTTAAAAGGGTCCCCTTTCATGAATTTTTGTATCCCTGTGCAAGAGGTTAAAAATTAAAGGAAGACACCATTTCCTGGTAAGGGCTCACTTATCTGTAAAAGCAGAATTTTAAAAATAATTTTTAATTAAGGAATCAATCTTCTAAACTTAGAAAAAATGTAATGGCTCAAACTGCAATGCAATAGGAGTATTTTTCCTGTAACTATTTAGTCACAAATCTGATGAATGCTACCAATGTACCACAAACAAGCAGTGGAGACCAGACACAAACAGACCTGGTATGAATACTGGGAACTGTACCAGAACCCTGTCATTGCCCTGGGATCCAGTCGTCTGTACCTCAAATTACTTGGAAGGGTTTTTTTTTGATGTTTTTGACCACGCAAAATACGAAATATATAATTTCGACATATTGGAAAATATGATTTCCATATACCTCACAGATATTTTATTTTAAGAATCAAATGAAAACGTCTCCGCTTTTCCTCCTCGACGTGCTCAACCCATACAGACAATAAACAAAGTTGCATCAGCACTCACCTAGTCCACATGTGGAGACTTGGGCGACTGGCAACCTTATTCTCTTAACAATAATTTGTCAGAGCGTAGTGGTTAAAGTTTTATCCTTTAATAAACTACAAACAATGTACCGGTATCGAGGGAAAAAAAATAGTCAGTTTCCAACAGTATTCAAGAACTGCAGTTTTACTGATACACTGCATTTATTTACTCTTGCCAAGGTGGGAATTAATACATTTTGACCAAGTTTATAATACCAGCCCCATATAAATACAGCACAACAGTCAACGCATACAATGTAAACCCTTTTCGTTTACACTATTTTTAATTTGTATACCTTATAGCGACTTCTGTCCCGGGACTCCCGGTTCTGTTCGGGTGTTTGCCCACCCGGATTCTGCTGCTACTTCCATGCCTAATATTAGAGGTCCAATTGCAGCTACCGAGCGGCACCGGCTCTCTGTCACACCCCAGAATTCTTACTCCAAATCTGGACCTGCTAACAGAACGGGTCGGGAAACTCCGGCAGACCCCACGAATCACAGACAACCTCATGTTGGTTAGTAAAGAAGTAAAAAGGATGAAGAGAAAAGAAAAACAACGTCTAGTGAATTAGTAAGACAGACGCTGCACAGGAACGCGCACGCAGAATGTTATTTTAATGTCATGGTACACTGGTGTCTTCAAAACCAAAAGCTTCAAACCTACGATGTCAAGGCAAGTTTATCGCTAAACTCACGCTCGGATTTTATTATAATATATCTGTAAAGTATATAAAAACGATTAAAAATGTATTTTTAAACAAGAATACTAGTAGTTGATATTATTATTAATGAAAAATACGTGGACTAGTAGACACCAGTTTATTATTCTGTACATTTAACAGTTGTGCTTCGTTGTTCTCTGTAGTATACCGTATATAATAATAACAATGAACATGATAAAATTACTTGTCTATACTAGTATACACACATTGTGGTGTTTATTTTTTATTAGTAGCCTAGTCGGACAGTTTCCTACAAACCGACATGTCTTGCCATTTACAGACCTGCAATAATAATAGCTCCGTGAAGTTGGCCCCCCTACAAACAGCACAAACGATGAGTCATATATCATTCGTGCTACGTTTGTGCCGGTTTGTGCCGTTGAAACAAACGTTTGTGCTGCTATAGTTTTTAAGATATGAACGATTCTTTTTTTTTTAGGGCAGTGACGTCACTCAGCCCCCCTATAATGTCGGAATTGGACCAAACTTGTCGCATTCGTTTGTGCTACGTTTTTGCAGTTGAAACGAACGTCTTGGCTATTGTTTCTGAGATATTAACAATATTATTTTAGGGCAGTGACGTCACTCAGCCCCCCTACAATGCCGGAATTGAACCAAACTCATTTGTTTGTGCTCCCGACCTGTGTTGAAAAACAATTACTTTGAACAGCAAGGTGGGTCAGTAGTAATGCAGTGGTCGCTCCTGTTTATTTTATTTAAGAAATGTTTGTGTTATTTGATGTTTTATTTTACTACATATATTTTTTAAATTAGACTGAAGTATTGGTTTGAATTTAGAGTGTGATACTGTTTGTATAAAGTTGTATTTTGATATTTAATATGTTAGAAATCAACGGTACTAACGTACAACTTTGTTTTATTAGTTTTCGTTAAGAGAATATTTTTTAATGAAAGTGTTTATTTGTACCGGAGGGTGACGCTCACGGACAGATCGAGTGAGCTTTTTGTGTTTTCTTTCAGTCTTTGCATGTACGCTTTCTGAGTTTTATCTTTGTTTTGTTTTTTTTTAATTTTATTTTTATTCATTGCTTTTATTTAAAAAAATCTGACCGTTGACTGTATTTGAAAGTAACTCGACAAAACAACGTTGTGAATGCTACCATGTCACAAATGTAGACTTTAATAATGTTTAGACAATTTTGAATGAAAATACAAACAAACTTTTCAGTCAAAATGTATATCTAGAAAAAACATGTATTTTTTAGAATAGCAAAATTATTCAATAATTTTAAACAACGGGTGAAAAAAACCTTAGACTAATTTTATTATTATTATTTTTTTTATTTAGCAGACGCCTTTATCCAAGGCGACTTACAGAGACTACAGTGTGTGAACTATGCATCAGCTGCAGAGTCACTTACAACTAGGTCTCACCCGAAAGACGGAGCACAAGGAGGTTAAGTGACTTGTTCAAGATCACACAATGAGTCAGTGGCTGAAGTGGGATTTGAACTGGGGAGCTTCTAGTTACAAGCCCTTTTCTTTAACCACTGGACCACACAGCCTCCTAATTAAACAATTACCTGAAGAAATACACAATTACAGTTGTAATTGACCCCAGATCTGCAGTGAATGGATATGGGAATACTGTACTGGAAAAACACATGAATCCTTTGTGTAGAGCACAGCGTGAGGGCATATCTTGACTTCTGAGTTTACTGGTATTACTGTCTTTGACAAGTCATCATACTTCTCCCAGGTGAAATCATGCCTTTTGCAATATGCAATGTAGTGACCAAGTAAGTATTTGCTAGCAGGTTGGCAAAAAGCAATGATACCTCTGAATGTTAATTTTTCCCCATTTAATTCCATGTTGTGTGAAAATTCTGAAAGTCGACTTCTGTCTTTCTTTTCATTGCTAGAGCAATATCCCATATCAGTATCAATACAAAGATGCTGTCCAGTTGTCAAGGTGTGGGTTACAGTCCCATTGCACAGCATGTTCTCTGAAATAGAGTGGTCAAATAATTGCATTTCCACAGGGGTATTCTCAACATCCTGAACTTTTGCAAGACATTTGGATTGGCCTGGTTTAATTCCTTGCTAAACTGCCTCTGCTAGCCCTGTCACTCCTCTTGCCTTCAGTGTATCTACATTTATGGACTCTAAGGTGACATCACGTGAAGCTCCATCATGCCGAGGGCAATGTGTTGACGAGCATTGACTTTTTGCTACCACGCTAGGCACTGTTATAAATGATTTTGAAATTATAGGAGCCAATTTACTTTTCTAGCTCACTGCACATGCGCAACGAAGAGACTAAGAACAGAGAATGCAAAAATACCAGCAATTGACTTGTATTTGACTTGTACAAAGAGTGCAAGAACAATGGAAGGTTACAAAGTGTGGAATGTGTACAAAACTGTTATACATAGATGAAGTGCCAGCACTGAGTGATGCAACCCCTGTGTAGAATGTTCAAGGTTACTTATGCAAACTGTTAATGTGCTAACAGTGTTACTGCAAATTTACTAACATAACTGCGTGCTGAATGCTGATTGGTGCGTAGTTACCACTGATTGGTACTAACAAAATGTCTAAAATGTTCTCTTAAAGAACTATCTGGTAGAGGTACGTTATGACACTTTGCATAGTGTATGTCTGCTTCTCCAGAGCTCTGCTGTGTCAAATAAACAACTTTACTAATCAACTCTCGGAATCGAATCATTGTGTTACCTGATCGAGTCCTACAGAAATGATAGTTGAAATATGACATTCAGATCTAACCTGCTGTAAACCTGTCTTTATTTCAACAGCACCAAAGATGTCCCTCAACATTTTTGCTCTGAGAACATAGACATCTTTCTGAACACCCCTTTGAGCCATATTCGTCACTAGTTGAAATATTTCAACTGTATCTGCCACCTGGTTGTCATAGTTGCTGTAAGACCCACTATCGCAGAAAGCACAGCAAAGGCATTGACAGAATGCAAAGGCACAGGTATTTACTACACTCACAGTGTCTCTACACACCTTTACAGGGAGCAAGTCTCTGCTGTTGCCATTCCTCATCAGACCTACTTTAACCTTTTTCCCCAGAAACAGATGAATCTGTGTGCAACCACTCAGTACAAGGGGATAGATAAGATGATTTTCTTTGTTTTTTTGGTGGAACAGCAAGTCCTCTCCAATTTTCTATACAGCTGTCATTTGATGGATACACCATTTCATCATTAATTTTTTCAGCTTCTTGCAATTTTCCAGAAGTCTGCACATCAACTGTTCTGCACTCATCTGCTAGGGAGTAGGACATCTGCAACTCACAGGAGTTTTCACTGAAAACAGCATTCGCACATCTTTGAGAAACATCATGAGTTGCCACGGATACCCTCACGTTTCCTTCTATGGATGCCAAGTGGTGAATAAGGAACCTGTCCACTCTCATTGGCAAAGTTTCATGTTTGAGGACACAGTTTCAAATTCTTGAAATCTGCTTCGACACTGGCTGAGCTTGCAGTGATGTTCACAGTTTTGAATAGTGGAACCATTATGCCAGTCCAGAGTGGGAGATAGCAAGAAAGCCCTCTGTGGCAAAGTGGCTGGTAAGGGGAACAGGTGTAGCGGTGATGTGGTGCAGGAGTGACAGGCAGACAACGGTATTCCAGTGAAAAAGGTGCTTTATTTCTTTTCCAGGTCTGGTGACCGAAAAACAAACAAATCCCCGGCGATACACAACAATGTGTAACGCACGGGGATAACAATAAACAGGGCACAGTCCCGAACAAAACAAACAGACGGTCACCAGTCCTGGGTGAGTGCAGTCGTGATGGTGGTTTAGTGTAAACACAGATAGTGCGGTGTGCAGTGGTGCTCCGGACAGTGCTGACCCTTGGCGACAGCTCCGGAGTAGTGCTTTAACTGTCTGGTGGTGAAAAACACAGACAATTACACAGACAAACACAACACAACGAGAGCTCCTCTCTCGCTCCTTCTCTCTCCAAACGCTAACCCAAACGAAGGAAAAGAACAGCGTTACCCTGGCCCCTATATGTAATCCCGCATGATATCTAGGTAAACGGTTGCAGCTGCCTTATTACTTGCAGCTGCCCCTCATTTACCTGTCAAATCAATACGGTCTTACAACAGAGTCTCGCTTCTTTCCAGGCTGACCCACTTCCCGGTCCTGGAAACAAACTGTCAAGCCAGCCCTTCCAGATACTTCTCCTCCCGTTCTTTAGCACCCTCACAGGTCGGGAGGAAGATTTATCACCAGAACTCATTGTTATTATTATTATTATTATTATTTATTTCTTAGCAGACGCCCTTATCCAGGGCGACTTACAATCGTAAGCAAAAACATTTCAAGCGTTACAATACAAGTAATACAATAAGAGCAAGAAATACAATAACTTTTGTTCAAGTAAAGTACAAGTTTGACAAACCACAATTCAATAATACAGCAGGTAATAGTGATAGTTACATCAGGATATGATTAAATAGTGATAGTTACATCAGGATGTGATTAAATACAAAGTACTACAGGTTAAATACTTGGCAGATTACAGTATTCTGAAGTACAGGATTAAAATGCAGTAAAATAGGGGCTGATAAGAGCAAAATAAAGCACATTTACATGAAGGGTGATAGTGTCCCAGGATACAAACAGAGGAGTTCTACAGGTGCTCTTTGAAGAGGTGAGTCTTAAGGAGGCGCCGGAATGTGGTCAGGGACTGGGCAGTCCTGACATCTGTAGGAAGGTCATTCCACCACTGCGGAGCAAGGGTGGAGAAGGAGCGGGCTTTGGAGGCAGGGGAGCGTAGCGGTGGTAGAGCTAGTCTTCTAGTGCAGGCGGAGCGGAGAGGTCGAGTGGGGGTGTAGGGAGAGATGAGGGTCTGGAGGTAGCTGGGTGCAGACTGGTCAAGGCATCTGTAGGCTAGTACAAGAGTCTTGAACTGGATGCGAGCGGTGATCGGGAGCCAGTGGAGCGAGCGGAGTAGTGGAGTAGCGTGGGCGAAGCGAGGCAGAGAGAACACCAGGCGGGCAGCAGAGTTCTGGATGAGCTGGAGCGGACGGGTGGCGGACGCAGGGAGGCCAGCCAGGAGGGAGTTGCAGTAGTCTAGGCGGGAGAGTACCAGGGCCTGGACCAGGAGCTGGGTAGCATAGTTGGTGAGGAAGGGTCGGATTCTTCGGATGTTGCTCAGGAAGAATCGGCAAGTGCGTGCCAGAGTGGAGATGTGCTGGGAATAAGAGAGGCAGGGGTCCAGGGTGACTCCAAGGTTCTTAGCTGAGGAAGAGGGAGAGAGTGTGGTAGATTCCAGAGGAACAGAGATGGAGAGATCAGAGGAGGGGGAGGAGGAGGGAAAGAAAAGGAGGTCAGATTTAGAGAGGCTGAGTTTGAGGTGATGCGAGTGCATCCAGGAGGAAATAGCAGACAGACAGGTAGAGATACGGGAGGAGATGGTGGAGTCAGAGGTGGGGAAGGAGAGAAAAATCTGAGCATCATCAGCATAGAAATGGTATGAGAAACCATAGGATGCGATGAGGGGGCCCAGGGAGCGGGTGTAGAGAGAGAACAGGAGAGGACCCAAGACTGACCCTTGGGGGACTCCAGTTAAGAGAGGGTGAGGTGTGGAGGTTGCTCCACGCCAGGTTACCTGGTAAGTGCGGTTGGAGAGGTAGGAGGAGAACCAGGCCAGAGCAGTGCCAGAGATCCCCAGGTCAGCAAGAGATGATAGTAGAATAGAGTGATCAACAGTGTCAAAGGCAGCAGAGAGGTCGAGGAGAATTAGGACAGAGGAGAGAGAGGCAGCTCGGGCACATTTAAGTGAGTTGGTGACAGACAGGAGGGCGGTTTCAGTAGAGTGAGCAGAGCGGAAGCCAGATTGGAGAGGGTCAAGCAGAGAGTGGTTGGACAGGAAAGCAGAGATTGTATTTCTGTCACACCCTCTCATGGCACTCTCATCACTTTCATATTCTGCCTCTTTCAATTTGGGTAACTGCTGGCTCTCCACACAGTCCAACCCCAATTCTTGCCACACATTATGTCTGTTTGACTTAACAAATGTATATAAAGCTTTGTAAGATATTTTACAATCAAGCTGCTCACTCAGTTCTTTCCATATCGTGTCTGAAGGAACAGCGATCGTCCCAGCCCTCACTACACCTAATCTTTGTTCTCTGATGACCCTCACAATGTCTTCTTTGGGAAGATTTGGCAATTTAGGCATCTGGGTTTAAAAAAAATTAAAGTGGGTATCATAGCACTTAAACAACAAAAGGGTAACACTTTAAAATAACTCTGTAATTCCAATGTAACTAACACATGATTTCCTACTGATTTCAAATGAAATTTCTATTGAATTCAAAAGTCACAAGCATGAGTTCATGACATACTTTTCATGACTTCATAACATTTCCCTTAATACACATGAAATAATCATGAACAGACACTTATTTTAAAGTGTTATCTGCCACTGAATAACAACTTTTTAGGTCGCCTTTTTTCTCTGTGTTGCTTAAAGCAGTGATGCAAGTAGGACTGTTAGCTTGAAACTCCTACTTGAATTACTGCTTTATGCAACAGTGTGTTGTTTTTTTAAAGGAAAAAAAATATTAAACAGACCTTTTCCATTACTGTTACGTGCCTGTCTTTATTGCTTTATTTAAACTAGGTGGTGGTGGTGGTGCATTTGTTTCTGGGAACAAAGGAGTTATGCATATGTTTCATCTCTCTTTGTTACAGGGTGTGTTACAGTTATTTTCAAAGAAAAATCATTTAATTTACTTGCATCATTTGTGGTTTCACCTGAGTGCCTGGCAGCAGATCACAAATGTAAGTGTTATCCCGTGCCTACCCTCTTAACAATGCTTGTAGATCACTGGGCCCTGAATGAAAGACCATTATGTGGAGAGAGGGTACATAACTTATCAAAGAAGTGTCAATAAATATTGAAAGAAAGCTGCACTAATGGTAATTTTGCAGTTGTTACCTTTCTGTCCTATACCTTGAAAGATTTAGGGACCTGATTCACTCGTTCCCCATTCCAGGGAAGTATGATCTGCCAGTTTGAAATGTGCACAGAAATACATGCTATTTATTTTTACTTAAATGTGCTTTGTGTAATAAAAATGTGTTTTTCTTTTTGAACAGGGATTTCTTTATATATTTATCTGACAATGAATTCCACATATCAGATTAGTAAAGAAGGGTTTATACAGCTGTGGCCAAAAGTTTAGCATCACCTTGAATTATAGGATTGAGACATATATGTTGAGACATTAAAATATATGAACATAATTTAATGTTTTATTTAACATCATGTAATCAAAGAAACTACAAAATTATACTGCACAAGTTTACCGGAAGCCATTAACAGTAGTATGGTGTTTCATGTTAGATTTCGAAATGTCACATTTTTCAATTTGTCAGTTTTTTAAGTATATGGAAAACTACAAAACGGTATGTAATTAAATATGTTAACGTAACATTATTACCCGGGTTTCATTCGACTTTATGAAGCAAAATGTGTTCATTCTACAGGGTGATGCAAAACTTTTGCCCGTAGCTGTAGGTTAGTCCCCCATTATCGGTCTAACTTGTTCCGATCAGTTAAACCAATAACCGGCATGGTCTGTTTGGTACACTGTAATCAGGATTAAGTTAGCACAGATATGCAGGATTTTCTAGACCGCATTTTAGTCCACTTGATGTGACTGAATCACTGGTACACTGCAATCGATCCATGAGGTTTCAAGACAGCATTAAACATTTATTGTGCTGCTTTAAATGAACAGAAAGAAAACGTATTAAAATAAATCACAGCTTCCCAAAGTGGAGCTTATATTTCAACACTTTTACCAGCATTGCAACACTAGAAGATACTAACTTACTGTGAGTAAACAGATGTAGATCTTAGCAACCCGACCACGTTGCAGACCTACAATTACTTCTCTATTGTTGTTTACACCCCCTGTCCCCTGGTAACACAGCACCAGCTGACCTACAGTAGGATTAACGAATGGTTAAATTACATATACAGGGAATTTTCAAATAACTGTAATTTTGTATTTATACACAATAAAAGAAAAGTAAACAGTGCGGTAAACTTGTTAATTCATATATTTTATTTCTTATTAACAGCATACAAAACAATCAGTATTACAATGTGTATGTGTGTGTGTGTATGTATATATATATATATATATATATATATATATATATATATATATATATATATATATATATATATATATATATATATATACACAAATCAGTTCAAATAAAATTGTAGAAATGAACAAATATTCATTAGTCTTTCAGCACAAATTGATTTACATATTTTCAATGAGCTGATATATAGAGATGGTAATCAAACATTCCGTTATTGCAAGGGACTGATTGACATCTGTCCTAAAAAAATTGTTAATATCTCAGAAACAATAATAGCAATAACGTTAATTTCAACGGCACAAACCGGCACAAACAAATGCGACAAGTTTGGTTCAATTCCGACATTGTAGGGGGGCTGAGTGACGTCACTACAAACGTAGCACAAACGAATGATATATGACTATCGTTTGTGCTGTTTGTAGGGGGGGCCAACTTCACGGAGCTACCAGCAATACATAAAATTGACTAACGAAACTGCAGTTTTCTCTTTCTTAGAAAGTTTTTGAATGGTGGTTGCAGTCTGCAGCACAACACTAGACCATTCTGTTTACTCTTTTTTGATTTATATTAAATAATAATAAAAAAATAATAATTAGCAACGACTAAATAAAATAAAAAAACAGTTATTTTTTCTCATAAGGAGAAAAGGGGATGTATTAGTATTGAGATTGATGAACAACAGTTAAAGATAGTGCTAGTGTTTAAATTTCTAGGGGTTTTGTTGGATGAGAAATTGAAATGGACACAGCCGATAGACAAAGTAGTTGTTGGATGTAAAGGAAGGATGAATTTGTTGAGTGGTATATCAGGGAATGTATGGAGAGCAAGTATGAGAATATTGTTAATGATTTATTGAGCATTGATTGGGCCTATACTGGATTATGGATGTATGAGAAGGCAGTAAGTAAGGATTTGGGAAAACTGGATGTGGGACAAGCTGTGGCTCTTAGGTTATGTAGTGGAGCACTATGTTCATCTCCGGTTGCAGCATTGCAAGTAGTTACTGGAGAAATGCCAATCTATTTAAGAAGGAAAATGCTGAGAATTCGGTATTGGGTTAAGGTAATGAATGGAGGAGATGGAAATCCTGTGCAAAGTATTTTTGAGCCTTGTTGGGAATATGAGGTAATGAAGAGAAAAAGGAATGTATGTGATATAAAACTATTCGGGTGAAAAATGAAGAGAAAAAGGAAAGTGTGTGATATAAAACTATTCGGGTGAAAAATGAAGAGAAAAGGGAAAGTGTGTGATATAAAACTATTGGGGTGAGAATGGAGCAGTAATCTTTTCAGATTTCTTATCAGATTTACAGGCAATTAAAAATGGAGGGGGGGGGGGTGATAGAAGAGATTTGGTGCACAAAGTAATGTATTTATTTTTGGAATGCTGTTTTTTAGGTTTGTATGTAATTTTAGTATGGATTCCGGCTCATACAGGAATAGATGGGAATGAGAGGGTGGATAGGTTGGCTATAATAGCAGTGAAGAAAGAGGAAGTGGATATGGATGTGCAGTATGATTTAAATTGAGAAACAGATTATGAATGAATGGCAGAATATATCGAGGGTTCAGAACCAGAGGGGCGTAAGTGACATTTTTGGCCTTAGTGCATGTAATATATCATATGAAAGCTCTTGATGAGCTCTACCAAGTACCAAAAGGACCTAACCAAAATCACAAACTGCACTGAATATAGTAATAATTAAAAAGACACAACTGGAGAATTTTGTTAAACTTAGTGCCAGGAGGGCTTAAGTGCACATATGCCCTGCTTGCATTGCGGGATGGATCATGTGACAGCAGATAAGACAAAATGGCTGAAAAGAGAAGTAAGAAAAAGTATTCTGTAAAACAAAATCTAACTGCAGAGGATATTTTACTTAGTTTAATGGAAGATTCAGACAAAGAATCCAATCAGAATCAGAGCCAGACAATGGAATTTTGTGGAAAATTATATTTCACAGTAGTACTTTAAGTATAAATGATGTTATATGGCTGCATGTGTAAACATGTAACCTACCGTCCTTCATCTTTTAATGATAAATAATGATTTATTAACTATAAAAACAAAAATGCAATATTAAAATACTTTAAATTGATTAAAAATAATCTCAGACAACATAAAGAAGGAGGTAAGAAAACACACAACAAAATCCATCATTAAAAGGTTGTCACTTTTGATCTGGAGCAGGTTTTGACCGCTCCCTGGAGTAATGTGAGCAGTTTGTATTATTCTTGCAAGCTTAACACTTATAACCTAACAGTTTACGAAATAGAAAGTAAAGATGTTCACTGTTTTATGTGGCATGAAGCCAGAAGCTAGTGTTTTTCACTACCTGCAAGCATTGCATTCAGTTGTGAAGCATGTTGTTCTTTATTGTGGTGGCCAAAACCGAAATGTTGCTTTTAGTACAATGTGCTTACATGCAACAGAACAATTACCATTTTCTCTGATTGACCACAAATTCATGGAATCTGGTCGTAGCCAGATAGAATGTGATAGTGTCCATGCAGCTGTGTAGACAGCTAGAAAGAGAGTTTCTATTTACACTCCAGATTGGTACTATACTCTTGTAAGAGCTGCCAGAAGATGTCAGCCATACCATGTGCACAAGCTGTGTTATGGGTATTTCTTAGACTTTAAATCATTAGAAAAAGACTGAAAAAATGATGGAGATGGACTGGCTGTCAGATGGCAGAAAATCAAATGGCTTCATTATAAGAAAGAACATCCAGATACAATTTTGTTCAAATATAATTTGGATGACCAGGCTTTCCACAAGATACAAATTTTGAAGCAAACAAGGGGGCATCATTCCAGAAGCAAAAACGTTGTGGGTAGTTTGTATGAGAATGCTCCTGGAATCTCTAAGATGAAGAAAAATGACTTAAAATCCCCTTTCACGCTTGCATGCGCTACCCAGGTCAGGACCCGGTGTCATGTGGGTCGGCTACAAGATTTCACACTGCTTTTGATAAAGCAGGGTTGACCTGGGTGACAGATGCAAGTAAACAGTGCGCGTATTGATGCCCCAGAAGCTGCTTCCAAGCTTCTCTGGACTGAACTGTCGGCCCAGATGTTGATTAGAGCAAATGTTTCTACATCGCTGCTGCAATCTGGCTCATGCTGTGTCTCAACCAACAAAAATATGGCTAAACAGAAATGTTCCTTGAGGAAGTGAAACCTTCACACATGGGCGAGGCAGTTTAATATTGCATCGGCTCACGAACGGCAGTCATGCATTTTGTCTTGCTCAACCTGGGTCAAAGCGTGTCAACCCACATCCTGAGGGACCTGGGTTAACACAGGTACAACCCAGGTACGTGGTTTCATTCTACGCAGGATTGTGACCCAGGTAGCCAAAACCCGGATCCGGACCCGAGTAGGAGTGCAAGTCAAAGGGGCTTTACTTTCACGTTGCTCTTCAGGAAGTGTACCACAAACCTACCATGAATGCTACAGGTCTTTAAATACTGCTGAAAGTGCAGATATGGAAATTATTTTGAAACAGGAAAGACACTGGTTATCTCGCAGGGTTTTTTTTTTTTTGTTTTTTTTTTAAATCAGTTGTAGGAGGTGTTAGACTTTAAAATGATTTGAAAACTAAATAAAAATTAAACTAAAATGAAATTCATAAAAATGTATTAGATTATACAGCTGCAATAAGTTTAAGGTTATCCATTAAACTATAAATTTAAAAAGTACAAAGAAAATGTTTTTGTTTTAAAAATCACACCAAAAGTATATTGTTTCCATCGATTCAAATATGGTACAATTGCTCACATTTTTCACATATGCCTCTGATTGTAACTCTGCTTTATCTATGGGTATTAATTTGTGCTAATATGGCATATCTGACTTTTAAGTAAAATTTCTGGTGCTGTTCATAGTTTATAAAGTCAAAAAATTAAAAATGTTGTAAACCCTTTCATTTTGAAGATAATATTGGTGCTGTGTATGCACTAATAAATGGCAAATAAACACAATTAATCAAAATCTTATTTTTGTTGTCCTGTAAAATTATGACAATGTCACTTACGCCCCTCTGGTTTTGAACTCACGATATGGGATAAAGGAAAAAAGGAGTTGGAAGTTTTATAAGGCCCAAAGAAAGGTTAAAATCAGGGATGGGTGGTCTGGGTGGAAAAGAAAGGAGGAGGTACCTTTAATAAGGCTTCTTATAGGGCATTCAACACATAAAGAACACATATATAGGATTGGAGTGTAGTGTAAAGGAAACAGTGGAGCATATGATGGTTGAATGTGTTAGATATAGGCAGGTGAGAGAAGATATGTGGAAAGAATTTAGGGCCTTCAATATTTCCAGTATTTTTTTTTAAAGATGGTATATGTGATGGAGGTAAAATAGATAAAGGTATTATTGGGAGTATTGGAAAATATATTAGAAAAACCAGAAGATTTAAAAAATTGTACATCATAGATAATTTAAAGTAAGTGTTAACAGCAGTTTTAATTAACAAGCCTGAACAGTAGACGACAATACGTTTCGACAGAAACTCGATGGCCATAAACCAAATAGAAGATTGAATCTTGACTGCAAAAAACGGTCTCGTTTCATGATTTAGCCTGGGAATTGCGAATTATGGAAAAGTCAATGAAAGAGCGAATTTCTATGGAAGATGTGTTCTTTTATTTATCAGTGGGAAAATACCCAAATGGTTATGCTAGTAGACATCGTCAAATAAGTTTAAGGAGATATGCAGGCAAGTTTATTTTGGAAGGTTAGCAGTAGGGTGGGCAAACACAGCGTGATCGGGTTCATCCCCCAATCAGGAAAGTGTGTGCTTATAGTGAGTGCAGCAGTTTTGATTGTTCAAATCTAAATACTTTTGACCACCCTATTAGTAATATTTATCAGAGGAAAAAAATGAGTTATTATTTTGTGATGTCGACACAATTTTAATTATTATGACTATAATCTAGATGAAGTTGTGGAGCATTCCAACCTTTATATATCTTAACCTTATGTATATTTCTTTAATACAAATCTATATTTTAAAAAAGTATCAGTGAGAACTATTTTTGCATCCTTAGCACTTAATTACATACCTAGAATTCACCAATTACCAGTAGCCTACGATGTTCAGCGATCTTACAAGGCAACGATTATTATACAACTTAAATTTGCAATATGACAGTTCTGCTGGAGACCGTATCTGGCACGTGCCAAATACCGTCGCTGCAAAAAAATTGTCTAATTTGAAAAGCAGACGGAGACAGTTTTCTGCTCTCTAAAGTACTATAAATGCACTAATTATCAGTACAGTGTTGTCCAATATTGCAAGACAACGAATGTTAAACAATTTAAACATCCAATCGATAAGGTTATACGACAAATTGTACAATGTGACTTTCATTGTAATGTAATTTACAATGGGACACAAATCTACTGGAGGCCGTATTTGGCACCTTAGGTGCCAAATACTGCCAGGGGAGTCTATTTCGCATAACACCAGTCAAAACGTGTTAAATAACCTCAGAATTAGTCATAATTGTCTGAAGTCTTGAATAAACTTTTCTGAATTTACTTTTTTTTGAAGAAATAGTGCTGTTTAACACCCCTGTAGAATATGTATAAATAATTTATAGCAAGTGCAAATGTCTTCATAAAGAATGGCTTGTTGTATAAAAAAAAAATGAATAGCTTACTGTAAGCAAATACTGCACAGTGTAACTAAATAAAATGTAATGTATGTCAGAAACCAGATTACATATACCTACTGTAGGGAAATCAGAATCTGTCAATGTATGTATGGGGTGTAGTGCTGGGGGGTCACGGGGGAGCGCCACTCCCTCACTTCTCTTGGGCAGGGAGAGCACCGCTTTTGTACTTCACATGTAGAATATTGAACTGTTTTGCTCCTATTAATATATGGAGATATACATGTGTATGACCCATACAAATAAGCAAAGAATACGACAACCATAAAAAAACCCTTGAGAGAATGTAGAGAGGTGAAGGGAACCTAACGCAGTGCTGGTGTCAGCGTTTTACAATTAGATGTAATAATTGGAACAGTTCTTATTTTTAGATCCATATATAAGAAATAATGTAGATAAAGTAAGCTAAACATTTATTTAAAAGATAAAACTCAATTGCAACAAACAAATAAAGGGTGCCTGTGGCCTTACACATCTTTTTTTTGCAAACAGATGCACTTCTGTTTCAAAACCTCCGTCCCATTCTCTCTAAAGCTGCTGCAATATGACAGTGAGACAAGCTGATTCTGGACCAAACCATTAAATATACGAGAAGGGGGAGTGTTACGCGTGGGATTAATTATTAATAATAATAATAATAATAATAATAATAATAATAATAATAATAATAATAATAATAATAATAATAATAATAACAGCGTTTTAATCATGTGTGTATTAGTGTATGAAACTGGTTGTGGAAATATGTACAGTATTTGTGTATTTATTTATTTTTAGTATAAATAGCTAAGTCTAGTTGCTTTACAATAATATCTCAATACCTGATTGTCTGAATTTGTAATCAATTGGTACATTTGTTAGCCCTTTCAAATACCGTAACTACTAGTGATAATCTGCGGTTCTGTTGAGTGTATGGGGAAACAGGGACTGCAGGCGGCATGGTAGGGTTGAGACAGCAGGGTGAGACGGGGTGGGGGTAGATAATACTAGCGACCCCTCATTTCTAAATATAGCACTACACCACTGTATGTATGTACTGTATACCCAGCATATCACTGTTCCACAAATGCTTTGTGATCACATTACAGAGAGCAAGCTGCGACTTTATATACCAGCTGCGACTTAAATAAATAAATACAACGAAAGGCTCAGATATAAACAGTCTTTTCCATTATGAATCTGTTTACACACAGCTTTGTGTGCATATTACCGCCCATCTCTCCATCTTTCATAAATTAGCTTGTTCAGATAATATTAAAGATAAAGCATCACCTTTAACTATGAAACCTGCTCTGTGGTGGACTTCATTGCATTATATTTTCTGGTGTTAACTAGAGATGAAACCAATGGAAAATTAATATATTGCCATTTATTTTGTCAAAAGCATATGTTTTAAGGCTACAAATTCCAGATTTTACTGAAGTTGCAATGAGAGAAAAAAATTAAAATAAAGCCCTCTACCTCCCTCCAGTAGATACTATGTGTACCGAGTTTAATCCTCTGACAGTAATTTATTTAGTAGCTCTGTACAGGGTCAGTTTCTGGTCATGCCCTGATCATGTGTTTTCCTGTCAGGGGGTATCTGGATCTATTTTTATGAAAGAGGAAGCAAGTTGAATAAAGTCTCAAATTAAGAACCATGCATGCTCTTGGGACTGATGTGTGATAATGTAATTCATTTCAGAGCATCAGATTGGATTCTTTAAAGCGAAGTCAGGTTTTCTTAAATAACTTTGAGTAAAACAGGCTATCCTCTATGAAGCCCTGGCTTCAAACAGTAAATGGAGTTTGCTGAGTAGAGAGACTTTTTGGCTAATGCCTTCATCATTTTGGGGTTGAGTGTTTGAAGTTATGGATGTTCATCAGTGCTGTGTTTTTACAATCCATTCACAAGTACAAAGAGAGGTGCCCCCAGGATTCAAAATTCCAGAGATTTATTATTAGATTTATTATTATTTATTTCTTAGCCGACGCCCTTATCCAGGGCGACTTACAATTGTTACAAGATATCACATTATTTTTACATACAATTACCCATTTATACAGTTGGGTTTTTACTGGAGCAATCTAGGTAAAGTACCTTGCTCAAGGGTACAGCAGCAGTGTCCCCCAGCTGGGATTGAACCCACGACCCTCCGGTCAAGAGTCCAGAGCCCTAACCACTACTCCACACTGCTGCAATTGCATATCTATTTAATATTAATTTAACGTAAATGTAATATGCAATTGCATATCTATTTAATAATTTATGCCACGCAATATAAAGTGTTACCTAAATTTCTTATGATTGAATACACTCACATGAGGACGTCCACTTTGTCAGTCACAAAGTGGTAACTTATTGTTGATGTCGGTAGCTGCATGCCGACCTTTGCCAAGCCATGTTTTAATAATCTTCAGGTTTGAACAATACCAGCGGCGGGCCGACTAATCAGATTAACAGGAGCAATGACACTGTTGTTAAGAACACTAGTGATATAGTAAACAAACATACTGTAACAGTGTTGAGTTCTGTGATGCAAAAGGATATAAGCTTGACAAAAACCCTTTTGTTCAGTGGTTAATAATCAACAAGGTTTAGGACTTGTGAACGGGTAGCGTCGCAGCAAGGCTGGTTACCTCCAGGAAGGAGACTCGGAGTCAGGAAGCTGCAGTTAAAGCGTTAATGTGCATGTTTATTAACAAAAAGAAAACAAACACAGGAACAAAGAAACACCGTGACCAAAATAAAGAATGAAACAAAACACAAGTCGTACGCCCAGCTGGGCTGTAGTCTTCACTAAAGGTTCTCCTTCTCTCCAGTCTCACCCAACAAACAAAGCTTCTGGTTCACTTTATATAGCATGTGGCTGGGGCGTGATTGACCATCAATTATTTAATGAAATTAACCCCCTGCGGTACGAGGCCAGTGGTATACTTATAAATCTTAAAGTACTGGAACGCCAATTACAATACTGATCTAAAACAAATGATACAAATTCATGTTTTATTTGTACATTGAACTTGAGGTAACATTTAACAGGTAATGCATGCTTCTTGCCACTTTTAGGCTACTCTTCCTTGATCAGTGTTGACAGATTGGTGTTTTTCCAGCCAAATTTGGCTTGTTTTGAAAGCATCTAGCAGATAGATTTTGTCTTTAGTGGTTTGGTTCTTTTTTGGCTATTTTTATTATGAATGTTTTGTATAGTGGACTCTTATCTCTGGAAATATTTAAAATAGGCGCCGGTTATCAGAGACTCTGATTCGGAGTGTACCATTAAAACTGGATGGAGGAAACCGGACACTGATTTTTTTTGTTCCCAGCCGCTGTCCATTACACCCACAGTCCCGCCTCAGCTAACCTTCAGTTTCAGTGTGGTGAAGAGCATAAAATCAACCCATTTTAATAAAATATTGTGTGTTAAATTTAACGTCTTGTGTTAAAAGGATACTTTTTTATATCTTGAAAGTTGCTCAATGTAAGGTATCTTTTACAGATGTCTGTTGATAATTTGGCTGGCGGTATGACTTCATTTCACTGTTCAGAAACAGATTCTAGCAAATGCATTCATATACCAGACTTACTGTATGTATGTATACATTCTCTCCTGGGATGCCTAGTTGTTCTGTGTTGCTGTTTCGGTTTAAGTAAGCGTAGATGGTTTCCAAATTAAAGGATATATTTCTTTATTTAAAATATATATACAATAAATATTTTGACCTTTTATTCTCAAGTTAATGACAACAATTTCATAAGCAAATAGGTCAGGAGCTTCATGGTTCTCTGGACTGGATTAGTAATGGGATATGAAGTCTTTCACCTAGAGATTACATCTAATATCACCTTTCAAAACAAAATCCATCCCCAACAAACAATGCTGACCTTCTATTCAACTTATACATTCCTGCTTAGAGACATTTTTAAACTGTGTTATCTGCCATTCTATCTTCTACTTTTTTTTGTTTTTCAGGTTTGTTTTTTTATCTTACATTGGCTACACCCAATGCACACCCTTAAACCTAAGGAAACAACTAATGAATAGAACTGCTATACAAGTGAAAGATCATACTTAAATTGTGCAGAATCTGCAATGTTTGCACAATTTATATGCAATCCTTCATAGGGCTGGGACATTTGACTTTTTTTTCCAATTTACTAAAACCATGTGCTTAGAATGCAGAAGAGCCTGGTAGACTTGCAACCCTCAACTTTATGATTTTGGTGTATTTAAAGTTCAACTTGGGCAGAGCTATAGGAATGTCTGAAGAGTTCAATACTGCAAGTGACTGCACACTGCTAAACTTGGAATGTTCCTGCACGTAACTCCTTTTTGATAAAAGTGAGGTTAGCATATAAAAGTAGTTGTAATGGTGGTAAAGATTGCATTTTAAATTAGATTGTCACTCATTGCCAGGTCTGACCTAAAAGGGGTATTAATCAAGGTTTTAAAAAGACTTTATTTCCTCTCATCGTAACATCATCCTTACAATTCCCTTGTCATTGTGTTAAGGTTTTTTTTGGTTGAAGCCAGTTCATTGTAACCACACTATAAATTGCTCACTACCTGAGAAGCTGTAGAACCACACTGAACTTCATACTCACTCTGTTGCACATAGGATTCTATGTGGTTTCCCAATACTTAGTGCACAGCAAGTGGATGTACAGTGTGGTGGAAGAATACATGAAATGCCAATGAGAAATCTTTTTTTTAAACTTGGGCTTGCAACTTTAATTGGCTACTTTTCCGCACTAATCTTCTGTGAGCATTTACATTAAAACAAAATACAAAAGTAATAAGGCATTTTATTTTGATACACCTTTGGTACAATTTGCATGCCTGATCATGATCTGTACAATCTCGTCCACAGAGACTGCATGTTGCAGTCAGTGACAGAGGTCTGCCCACACTTCACATACGAAACCTTAGACCAATGCTTTCATTTCCTTTGACACAAACTATTTTTCCCCTGCCTGTAAATGACCTGCAGTATCAGATGGTATGCAGTGATGCTTCAAAACAAAATTGACACATCTGAGTCAGCTGACATCCAGTAACATCACCATTTCTCTGCTCTTTACTTTTGAAACGGGAAAAACTTACATTTCAAACTGATAATGATGCAATGCCTTACTCAAGCGAAGTTTCCTCATTTGATTTTTCACATCCATGGTTTGCGAAGCAAAATACTTAAGGGGAACCAACTGGAAGGAGGTTACAACCAAAATCTCCTGGGAGACTGGCATCCATATTTACAAGAACAACCTTGCTGGGGATTTACAACAACTGCTGTTACAGGTAATATATATATACATATATATATATATATATATATATATATATATATATATATATATATATATACACAAAAAAATGAAATAAAAAACACATAATAGCTATAGCTACAGGGCACATACTGTATGGTGAAATTGCCTTCCTTTCCAAAGTAACATTCTCAACTCTGTCTTGGGTTTTACCCACAAAGAAAATATGTTATCTCCTCTTACACACTTGATAGCGTAACCCTAATACTGTATTTCTATTGTAAACATTTTTGGTTTTACATTGAAACCATTTGTGACGGAGTACACCCTGCCCCTGTATTATTATTTGTATATATGTATGTTTTGTATTGTTGTTGTTGTTGTTGTTATTACTGTTATTATTGTTATTGTATTTGTAGGCGGGCGGACGAAGCCGTCCGTCCTAATCATTATTGTGTTTATGTGCGGGCGGTCGAGCACCGTCCGTCTTTTATTATTTGCTGTTTGGTCTTGTAATGTGCAGTAGGTGGGTATGGGGTTAAAACCCCTTCCCTATAACTCTCGTGGGAATGTGGCTGGAGCCTTAGTAAGGTAATTTATTAATAGGTAATTAAGGCTCCAGCCACGAATATAAAAGACCCACTCTCAGCTCAGAGGGGGGTTGGATATTCAGAGGCAGAACTAGAGCTTGAGCGAGAGTGAAAGCGAAAATTAACAAAAAAAAAAGCATACAGGATCAGTGAAGGCATTTGCCCAGCCTGACCTGTATTGCCTGTTCAATTTTTGTGTTCGTGATTTTGTTTTGTTTAAATATTTATTTTGCTCTGTGAGCACAGTGTTTTTTGTTTAAATCTTTTACTTTATTTTTTGTATTTAAAATAAAGACGGTGCAAACGCCATTGCACCCTACCTGCAGTATCTGTTTCAGTTCCTGCTTCTGGCCTGACGTCACCACACATGCCATCCTGTCACACGTGGTGTCAGAGAAGTGGGATCCACCACAGCCTCCGATTCAGGCCAGAGAAAGGTACTGCAGGATTTTTCTTTTTTTTTTGAAAAATTAATTTTGAATGGAGGACCAGGAGGTGAAGGACAGAGGAAAGAGGAAGATGGGCAGAAGGCACCAACAACCTCCCCAGCGTCCAGCACCCAGGGAGGGCCGCTGGGATGAGTACTACCGCCTGGTGGAGACGGCAAGTTGGTGCCCGCTTTGTGAGGAGAGGGGCCATTGGATCCTCAACTGCCCCTGGCCAGGAAAGGAGGAGGGGCGGTCGGAGGGCAGCTGGAAGGCTTGCCTCAGCGTGCTCGAGGCCGAGAACCTGTGCCCTGCCTGCGGGGAACAGGGCCACTGGGTGGTTGGCTGCCCAGCTCTCCAGGAGGAGAAGGAGGAACTAACGCCCAGACAGGAGGACCGCGAGCGTCCAGCGCCCAGACGGGGGGACCCCGAGCGTCCAGACGGGGGGACCACGGGAATCCAAAGACTGAGAGGCAGCTGTTCCCATCTCCAGCAGCAGAGGAGGAGTGCCTGCTGTCCCCATGTCCACCAGCAGAGGAAAAGTGCCTGCTGGTTGCGCCTTCAGAGCCGCACCAGTCCCCTGAAAGAAAGGGAGACCCGCACCAGTCCCCTGTAAGTGAGGGAGACCCGCACCAGTCCCCTGCAAGTGAGGGTGAGCCGCACCAGTCCCCTGCAACAGCAGAAGACTACACGCTGCTCCCACCTCCATCGCCAGGAGACTACACGCTGCTCCCACCTCCGTCGCCAGGAGACTAAATGCTGCTCCTACCTCCACCGCTTCCACCACTAGGAGCAGAGCACCAGGAGCTGCCCCTGCCTCCACCACTTCCACCACCGCCAGGAGCAGAGCAGCAGGCGCTGCCTCTGCCTCCACCACCTCCACCGGCAGGAGCAGAGCAGCAGGAGCTGCCTCTACTTCCACCACCTTCACCGGCAGGAGCAGAGCAGCAGGAGCTGCCGCTGCCTTCGCCACCTCCACCAGCAGAGGGTGAATACCTGCTGTTCCGCCTTCACCGCTGTGGGAAGATTGCTTGCCGTTCCCACCTCCCCCACTAGAGGAGCTGCAGCTGAGTTTGGCACCGCCCAAGGATGCCTGCCTCACACCAGCCAAGGATGCCTGCCTCGCACCGCCCGGGGATGCCTGCCTCGCACCGCCCGGGGATGCCTGCCTCGCACCGCCCAAGGATGCCTGCCTCGCTTCGCCCAAGGATGCCTGCCTCGCACCGCCCAAAGATGCCTGCCTTGCACCGCCCAAGGATGCCTGCTGCTCCACATCGCCTGGGGCTGCCTGTTGCTCCGCATCGCCTGGGGCTGCCTGTTGCTCTGCATCGCCTGGGGCTGCCTGTTGCTCTGCATCGCCTGGGGTTGCCTGCTGCTCCGCTTTGCCAGGGGTCGCCACCAGCTCTGGGGATGTGCTGGGGCTGGAGGAGCCAAGCCTGGAGCCATTAAAGGCTCTGCTGCCAGTCGGTAAGCTGCCAGTCGGTAAGCTGACAGCCTTCCGCTGTCAGTTAGGGAGCCGCTGGTTGTGAAGAGGGGAGAGGAGGTCGGGAGACCACCTTCCCCAGCAGCACTTTCGCTGCCGGAGATACTGAGGCCGGAGCCCCGGAAGAGGGAGCTGCTGGCTACGAAGAAGGGGGGAGGTCAGGAGACCACCCCCCAAGCAGCTGTTCGGCTGCCGGGATTGCCTTGGTTGGAGGAGCCGGCCTGTGCAAGGTCAGCCTTGTCCGTTGTGGGCCAAAAGAAACCTCCGCTCCTGCCACAGAATGTGGACTGGGACTTTTGGGACGTTAAGGGAGGAGGTGGCCGTTGAGGCCATATGTGCTGCGCACAAAGGGGGGGGATATGTGACAGAGTACACCTCGCCCCTGTATTATTATTTGTATATATGTATGTTTTGTAATTATTATTATGATTATTATTGTATTTGTAGGCGGGCGGACAAAGCCGTCGATCCTAATCCATTATTGTGTTTATGTGCGGGCGGTCGAGCACCGTCCATCTTTTATTATTTACTGTTTGAGACCGGCCTTGTAATGTGTAGTAGGTGGGTATGGGGTTAAAACCCCTTCCCTATAACTCTCGTGGGAATGTGGCTGGAGCCTTAATAAGGTAATTTGTTAATAGGTAATTAAGGCTCCAGCCACGAATATAAAAGACCCACTCTCGGCTCAGAGGGGGATTGGATGTTCAGAGGCAGAACTAGAGCTAGAGCGAGAGCGAAAGCGAAAATTAACAAAAAAAAAGCATACAGGATCAGTGAAGGCATTTGCCACGCCTGACCTGTATTGGCTGTTTGATTTTTGTGTTCGTGATTTTGTTTTGTTTAAATATTTATTTTGCTCTGTGAGCACAGTGTTTTTTGTTTAAATCTTTTACTTTATTTTTTGTATTTAAAATAAAGACGGTGCAAACACCATTGCACCCTACCTGCAGTATCTGTTTCAGTTCCTGCTTCTGGCCTGATGTCATCACACACGCCATCCTGTCCCACCTTTCTATAGAACCTTCTGTTGCTTGCTTTGTAGTAAGTTAAACATGTTTAAGATCCCAGAGAAAGCCTCTTGGGTACCATAAAGGTTCTATACAGAACACACAATGCAGGACCTGGTTTACTAAGCTTCTCCAGAACTCAGTTTTGAGTGCTCCCTTTTTTATTCTTTAGCCATGACATGCAGAAGTGAGTTGTGTTTTACAAATACATTTTTTAGGGCTTTGAAATGAACGAGGTTAAGTCATTTGAAATTTAAACAGACTTGCTGATCCTCTTGCTGTCATTTTTTTTTTAAAACAACAACCCAGTACAGTGTTGTTTATATTGTGTTGCCTGGTGATGCGCAGCAAGGCTATTCACGGCACTGCACAATTCAAGTTCAAACAAGATATCCGATACACTTTACAGTACAGTGTTATTAAGTTGTTTGACAGAGAAATCACAAAATGCGTGGTTATTAAAGATGAATTGTGAAGTAAATTGGTGCCTGTTGTGTTTATTTGAAGTACAATTGACTTAAAGTTCAATAAAGCCTTGAGTTTGTAAGAAATCTGATAGACCTATATTCAATGATTCTTGCATGATTGCCTCCACTGCAGTAACAAAATACCATAGATACTATTATCTAAACTTCCCTGGATGCACACATTTTATTTACGATTCAGGTTTCTTGGATAATGAGGGTTGCACTGAATGTTTTCTATGTGTAAGGAGACATGACATGTGTTTGATAATCCAGAGCTCTGGACAATCGTGATTTAGATAACAGAGTGGAAGTATAGAGGTTTGACTGCTGGCCTAGTATTTTACATTTAATAGGCCATGTTGACAAAGCATTTACCCTAGAGTAGTTTACATTGATCCTACAAGGGCATTGATGTTACAAAGCTTCAGATTAATACCACAGGCAGAACTTATGGACATTATACATTTCTTCCAATAGTTTTATAACATTAACAATTAGTTTTATTTATTTTATTTATTTCCCCTTTTACACAAAAAGTTGTTTCAAATGTTGATTCATGAAAGAACAATGTTGAACAGGTCAGAATTTTATGTTTCATTCTTGCCCCTAAAAGGTTTGATGGAAGTTCCTACACGCCTGTAAAAACAAACAAACAAAAAAAAACAATAAACAACACGCAGATATTTATCAAAATGGACAAAACCAGGTAAACAACTTATCCAATTCCGTATCCACAAGCAAGATCCAGATATAATAAATAAGCATAATCTGACAGTTAAAAGGCTAAAGATGTGTCCAGTTCTCTCCATGTGCACCTGCATACCCCACAACTTGGCTAAATTCTGTACTGCAGCATATTAGCTTGAACCAAGCTAACTGGACTTAATGCTGGGAAGAGTTTAACATGCTGTGATTGAAACGGGATTTGACAGATTTTTCCAGAACAGCTTTACAAACACCATAGTAAAGAAAATATGTGAAATATTCTCCGGTATACTGTGAGACTTGCGTGGTGATTTCTCAGTTAGCTTTTGAATTGTGTGCTACTGCTTTGTTCTGTTTCCTTACTAAATAAATACCAGTATATTTGCCAATTTTTTCTGTAATTCTTAGTGACAGAGATGAAAAAATAAACAGATTTTGAGTGATTTAAATGCTGTTTCAGTTGTATGTTGATATTTTTGCCTACAGAGAAACACTGTTTAGATAATTGTTACTAAGGCGTAGTAATATTAGATCAGGTAAATTAAGCCCTGTTCACACTTGTATCGGTACGATACTAGTACAGTTGGTTTCGGTATAGAATATACCAGTACGAAACCACTTTCTGTCCTAACTCACTTTTCAATACCGGTACAGTACCGATACAGTTGTGATATACCTGTCCACATTCATGTATGTTTAAACCGAAAGTGTTCGGGTTCTGAACTCGTTTCCATGACGACAGCTGTCACATCTTTTAGAATTGGATCCGCTGTTGTGTAATACAGCATGTTTTGCCGCCCAGTCCACGTACAGTATTTTGTTTAGGTGTTCTTGCGAAGACAACGGGCTTCATCACGGCTTTGGGAATGGATTTATTTATTTATTATTTATTTATTTTGCTTTTTGATATTAACGCACAAGGGATTTTATTTTAAAGCGGCACTGCTCTGCAGTACGCTTTACCTCATATAGTCATCCTCACTAATTTTGTGGAGATTATTTTGTCACATATTTTGGCATTTTTGGTGTAGCCATGATAAAGGTACTGCAGGTCATCGTAAAATCTAAAGCTGTTTAAGTATTTAAACTGTAAAGCAAGCCATGCGCGTGCTTCAGAATATTGACTTTGCTGTATCGATACCGTGTGGGTTTACCTGTCCACACTTAACTGTATCGATACCGTGTCGGTTTATCTGTCCACACTTAAGATGTTCTGAGTCGTATCGAAACAGTACCGTTATGAAACCTGCTCTTTTTTGAGTTTCCGATCGTTTACACCGCTAAAGAACTCCAGTCTGGATCGATGTTTCAGTACGGTTCTGCATAGATACCGGTGTCCTAGGAAATAAGTTGATCGGGAAATAATTTGATCAAACTCTAGAATTTAAAGGGTAGGTTCCATTGTTTATAATGTCTACGAGCTTAGGCTGGGAAATAAGTGGATCGAACCTAGGAAATTATTATAATTATTATTTATTTCTTAGCAGACGACCTTATCCAGGGAGACTTACAAGATATCACATTATTTATACATACAATTACCCATTTATTCAGTTGGGTTTTTACTGGAGCAATCTAGGTAAAGTACCTTGCTCAAGGGTACAACAGCAGTGTCCCCCACCTGGGATTGAAACCCACAACCCTCCAGTCAAGAGTCCAGAGCCCTAACCACTACTCCACACTGCTGCCCTAAGTTGATCGGTTATATTAACAAACAATAAATCATTTTAAATGAATTTTATAAGTATAATTTATATAAATGAGTAGATTGGATGTCTTCTAGAGTATGACACTAGATAAGGGAATGTGAATATCATTGTAATATATATTAGCAACAAATACATAATTTAAAATTAAATTTGTAAGTAGCCTGTGATGTGTATTTCTGTTTGTGTAACAAACTTTAACTAGCAAACTGTGTTACATGTTTAACATTATGTTGCATTTCTGGAGGTGTTTTTGTTTTGGGAAGCACTACAGTATGGACAGATATGTGAGCAATTTTCCAAAAGTTAAGCATGAGTTTCAGTCATAGAAAATATAGAGCTCCATGCTGCGATTACTAACTAGGCCACAGTGCACATCAATCACATGATGTACTTGAAAAGTGTTGCTTATACATTATTATTATTATTATTATTATTATTATTATTATTATTATTATTATTATTTTGTATTTTGCGCTTTTTTGTTTAATTTATTTTTACATACAGTACTTTGTATAATTAGAACAGAAAACGAACAGGAGACTGGTTATCATCATGCAAGTTTGGGAAGAAACAATACATTAATTAGATAAAAACTAGAGAGTTATTATTTATTTCTTAGTTAACGTCTTTGCTAAACCGTGGTAAATACGTGTAGTTCAATACCAACCAAGATAGCTATTGTAAGAAAGAGAGATCATACAGTATATGTAGGCTACTGTATATCAGCATGATTTTAAAGATGGTAAATTCCTGTAGTGCACAACCATAATTCCTTTCTAAAAAAATACTTTCGTCTGGCTATTTGTGGTTAATTTTCTTCACCCTATCCCGATTTTAAAACCACAACCCTAACCTAGAACCTTTTTTAAATAAACATAATTGTATGTGTAACAATAAATGTTACTGCTTAAGACAGGCAGAGAAAACAATGAACTGTATGTACTATCTTTTTTTTTAACTGGCAGTGGTAGGCCTACGTTTTGCCACATCTAAACTGTAGTAAAGTTACAGCTATACTAATATTAAAATGTAAAAATATGACCTTGTCATACTAATATTATGAATGCAGCATGTCATTATATTGTATTACTGAAATATTTTAATTTTGATTAAAGACTGACAACATTTTTACGTGTAAAATCATTTAATATATAAATAAATCTCTGCGATCACACATAAACTACATCTGATTGACAACGATGTTATAGAAACATAAAAAGCCGGGTTTAAAACAATTTACCATATAAAGAGTCGTCGATCACACATTTTAAAGTTCATATGAAAAGACAGTGGAACGAACACACACCAACATACACAGTCTTGCAAATAAAATGGCCAGATAAAAATAAAAAGCCATGCAGTGAACCTCCCCTTTAATCAAACTGTTGCCCTGCCTTACTTTTGCCTACTTTTGCATTACTGTGTTTGCAAAATCAACTTATTTCCCGGTCAACTTATTTCCTACGACACCAGTATAAAAATCCTAGTGCGAACAGGGCATAAGTTGGTCTATGGCCATAGCCGTGCGGTAAGACAATTATTAACGCACAGTCATGTGATCTTATTCTGCCAATCACAGCACTTAATTTATCCAAGCCATTTTATAAGTTGATTCAGGTAATTCTGTTGATGGAAAATAAAATCTGTGTTTTGCATCAGTAGTAAGACTTTATATTATTTTTTTATTATTATTATTTTTTTTGCCGATATGCATACCAGCGCATACCACCCCACTTTAACCACTGCTTATAGGTCCATTCTTTTGGGTCACAGTGTATAATTAAAATCTCTCAGTGAAAAGATTATATCTTCTAGCTTTTCTAATGGCCTCTAGGGCTTGCTTTACTTGATGATTGAGTAAGCCATCAGTCTTTTGAAACTGTGGTTTGAAATTCCATGTCAATGCTTGCTTTGTATTACTCATTGCTGTGTTTATTACTAAGTAAGTTTTGCCTGTTGATGCATGTCAGGCCAGGAACCTCCCTATTCCCTCCCTGTTAGTTGGATTCTAATGTAACCTCAGGTAAACTATTGCAAGATTTGAAGTGATCAAGATCTGTGAAACCAACCATTAGAGTTTTAAAATAGCAAAGATATTGGTGAATCAAATAAGGAACTGAATGTGGAATCTGATATCAGAACATCATGCCACACAAGTACATATAACACAAGAATTTTTTAAACAGTATCAGTAATGGAACAATGATTCAGATCAGCCACAGCAAGTGTGGCAAATATACCCACAACAGAATCAGAAATATATATATTGAACGATGAGACCCAGTGTAAACAATTAGAACAAGAAATACGCTGTCATAATGCATAATGAACCAAAAGCTTGTCTTGCAAACTTGGATATCATAACACTGTAAATGATAACCAATTGGAAAACAGAATGATGTTGACCCGCTTGGATGAATAAGCTTCTATATTTCTGGATCAGAAATATGTTTCACTTCCCTTTTCTCTGAGAGCAGCAATCAAGATAACAGTCGAGGTTCTTATTTGCAGTAATAACTGGCAGTTGCAGTATCTCCAAGGCTGACATCATAAGTAAAAGTTGGAGACTGCAATATATTGAAAGATAATTGCTTCCGTTTCTCAGGACTCAGAGTTTGGGTTACAAAATGCATAACTCCACCCACAGTTTACGAGCAGGGCGCTGTTAAGGAGAGTTCCTACCCAGACGTCAATTAATGCTAGTACTTGTGAGGTGAAGTTATATGTAGAAGAACAATTGAGGATGGATTACTGAATTTGTCTTCGGCACAGATTGTTATAAAGGTGTTCTGCTGATAAATGTACAGGCCATGACAGGTATTTTTTTCTTTAAAGTTCCAAAAAAGATTTAGGATTTAAGTAGGTAAAACTGTTAAATCGTTAGCACCTGCAGTCGTTTCTCGCATGATCTCAACGAGTTGATGTTTGCTGTAATGTGTTTTTATGCAATAATTGTAACAGGAGAAAAAAAAACATATTTTTTCTCAGCTGTATTAACTAATTACAGTATATTATTCAGAAGAAACTGGTACATTAAATAGAAAATAAATTAGAGGTAGATTACCCTGATAATTCCATGTGGTTGTGTAGGTTACTAGGGGGAAAATACTTATTCGTACTGAAAGCTTTTTTGAAATACTTCATGTGTGGGCTCTGGGAAATCCGCACCGCTTCTCTGTAGAGATTTATACTCATATCACATTTTTAAGGGGGTGTTAAAGGTGCACCTGCTGTAGGCTATACATATATAAACGTATGTATTCTCTGAAAAACCCGCAAACTGGATATACCATGACAAAAAACTGAGTAAATAGAAATGTAATTGCCAGTTGTCTCTTCAACACTACGATTTCAAGTGTGCAGTGCAGTTTTGTTTCTTGTAGGTTATTTTTACTAGTTCAGAGTTTTGTTTTTCTCGCTGTCAGAGTATTTGGCCTCAATTCCAGTTACACAGACACAACACACGCACAAAAAAAACATGTTTTATTAAAAAATGACTTCCTCGTTTTGGCATTGCATTAAGGAAATAATCACGTTACACTAAGATAAGAATTACTGTGCAGTCGGATTTTCGTCGTATATTTTATATAAAGATTATGTAGAAAATATTTAGTATTTTTATGACTGACCGTTCTTTAGAGTGTTTTCCATCTTGTTTTGTCATGGTTTTATTTTTAGAAAATGAATCATGCATTTAATTGTCGCTTTGAAACCAACCCATCCTTTTGTTGGGCTGAATTTGTTTAAATACCAGCCTCTGTATGGTGAGCCTCTGTTTAAATACCAGCCTCTGTATGGTTAAAAAATAATGGCTTACTGAAAACGCACAAGTTCTGAGCATAGTATTTTTAAGACATACCTCTGTCAATAAATTATAATTGTGTGCATTTAGATTTTACTATATTTTGGTTTTATGCGTAAGGATTACAATTATCTTAACAAGGCATATCATCAAAACATTAAAACGGCTCCCTGAGGGCTACAAGTATGATCTGAATAAGGGGGTACACTCTTTTGGGTGATACGAAGAAACCATTGTTTCTAAGGGTTTACAGCAATATCCATTTATAGACTTAAATCCCAGATTAGCACAATTTGAGAAAGCTGTGTTTTTTTGAGGGGGTAAAATATAATATCTTTGCCATCTTCTATTGCAGGGAAAATGAAAGACCGATTTAATGATCTGTTGGAGATCTCCAAGAATTCCTCTCAGGAGGAAAATCCTGATGAAGTGGACAATAATGTGGAGATGGTGCAGGAGACCATCGTCTTCGATGAGGACCACATCATGGAAGAAGTGTATAAAGAGGTGCAGGCAGTGCGCCGGGAGAACGAGGTGCTCAGAGTGGACATCAAAAGGCTGGGCAAGCAGAACAACCGTTTCCTAACTTCTATGCGGCGCATTAGCAGTATCAAGCGAGACTCTAGCGCCATTGCCCGGGACATAAAGACCAGGGGGGAAGGTATCTACAAGCGACTCCAGAAGATGGAAGCGTTCAGTAAGGATACAGAGGCCAAGTATGGTGTCAACTCTGCTCTGTCACGCATAGTGCGGGCCCAGCACCTGGCCCTGTCGCGCAGCTTCCGCGATGCTATGTTTGAATACAATGAGGCCGAGATGCTACAACGGGATAACTGCAAGACCCGCATCCAGAGGCAGCTGGAGATCATGGGCAAGGATATCTCAGGGGAACAAATCGAGGACATGATCGAGAATGGCAAGTGGGACGTCTTCTCTGGAAACCTGCTGACAGATGGCAAGGTGGCCCGCTCAGCCCTTAACGAAATAGAGAACAGGCACAAAGAGCTGCTGGAGCTAGAGAGCCGCGTTAGGGATGTTCACGACTTGTTCCTGCAGATGGCCTTGTTGGTGGAGGAGCAAGGAGACATGCTGGACAACATTGAGACAAACGTATTGGAAACAGAGAATTACTTGGGGGAGGCCAGGACTCAGATCAAGAAAGCTGTGGAGTACAAGAGAAACAACCCTTGTAGGAAGCTATGCTGTTGCTGTTTCCCTTGTTGTCAGTGAGTGAATGTTCTGTGGATTTTTGTTTTTCTACATGAGGGTACCCCCATATCCAGTGGTGACTTATTAAAGTGGTGCACAACAGAGAATTTGCATTGCTCTGTGCTTCCTACTCCACCAGGAGGGTTAAGCCCTGTGAAATCCTCTTAAAAGGTCAAGCTGTATCAAAACCGGAAGTATGTTAATTGTTTGGTGGTTCTATGCAGCGGTACTGACAAGGAGGCAACAGGAAGTCTTTAAATGTGTTAATAATCATGTTAACAGACTACTAGCAACATCTGAATGATAATATAGTAAAGTGCACTTAGTTGTTTGGAACTTCTTTCTACACTAAAAGATACAAAGGAACCTGTTAAAGCTACTAGTACCAGCCTTTTGTTGTGATTTCCAGTAGTGAGCTCTAGAAATGTTCATCTGCTTTTCTGTGCCATGTAAATGGTTTCATTTGAGTCATTCAGAAGTAATATTTAATAATATGCAATTATTTACTGTACTATACATAGTGGGACCTTTGACATCCAGATGGATTTCTAACTACAGGAAGTCAATCGTAGAAAGGTCTAACATGAAACTCATTACCATTTAATAATGTCCTTCTTTTTTAACACTGTACGTTCATAAATGTGAAGCTAATCATTTTTTCAGACTAATAAAATCAGCATAAAGTTGACAAAACTGTAAAAAGTAGTTTATCTGAAGATGAACTTGCTTGTGACAAAATAGTAAAAAAATGATCAATGATGGGAAAATCCATATCCATTTGAAAGCATGGCTCATTGATTCAAAAAAGGGTTCAAAGGACAAATTTCTCTGTGAATATTTGATTTGTTGAATACATTTTAAATATACATTTTGTAAATATGCAACCGTGTTAAAAAATGCAACATTTGCAAGGTTTTATGTTTATCCCAGACCCTGAAAAAAAGCTGAATGTAATTTAATAAAATTAGTTTCTGATGTGTTTGCCCCACTCACTTAGTGTTTGTTAAAAATAAGGGAGTTATGAGTTTGTTCCCAGCTCCTACCACAACTACACCTTGATGCTTAAAGGAGGCAGAAGTGGACAGCCAGTGCACAATATTGATTCTTCAAATGACCGTGAGCAAGTTAAACCTAAACACAAATAATTCAGCCAGTGTCCATGTGGTATCCTTTTAACAATCTGTTCCTGTCATCTAATGCAGTGTCAGAAGAGACAACCACCGTCTTTGATAGACAGTACTACAGACATTGTGCATATGAAGCAGCAGGGAAACAGTGTATGATATTATACAAATAGGATGGATCATGGTAGATTATCCTGTATAACCATAGCGATGATTCCCAAAGAAGGTTGTGATTGTAACTATAATCTCAATCATTTTGAATATTACTGGATTGCTCCTGGCTCAGACTCAAACCCTTTATTTAAGTGAATTAAAAAAATCTGCATTTTAAAGCAGAAGCCGTTTGTATTGTTCTTATGCGTGACAGCAGGTAATAGATAAAACTATAGCAGTGTGGGTGTGTGTGTGAGAGAGAGATTCTTTCCAAGTTATTATTACCTGATTTTTAGCCTTCTAAGGGACTACTATCAATATTTAAGTTTAAGAGGTTACAGATAATGAATAATTACATAAATCTTACTTGCTGTGCACATCCATTCGCTATGTAGGCCTCATATGCATTATTGACAGTACCTTGAAAGAGATGTGCAAGCTGAAAGACTGGTCGATCCCTTTTTACTGAAGAGAAAGTATAACCAGTGTTTCATAGTCCCTTACAGTCAGTGAATTTGAAAATGTATTTTTGAGTAAATTTATAACATGTTCAATTCTTCAGATTTTCAGGTTTTCTTTACTGGGCATTTGAGGGTGTATATTTGTTTTGACTTTGGCGTTTAGATCGACCTGTACATCACCGGGAGAAGTGACAGCTAGAGCTTTTTACAGCATTGGGAATCGACCAGGATTACACTGACGACATGGTTATCCTTGGATTAACCCTATATATACATGGTTGATGCAATCCAGGGGGATTCTGTGTTACTGTAAAGTGCTGCAAAAATTTAGCTGCAGCCCCACCCTCAAGTGTAGTTAGTTTTAATAAGTAGGGAATCTGCAGCACTTTTATTAGCCTTAATGAAGTTTAATCCCACGGTGATGTCAAGCTGGGAAACAAGTCTTGTCACTTTTGCCTCCCAAAGCTATAACAGGAAGTTTATCACCAGAAACATTTTTGAAGTGCAACTAAATGAGGCAGGAGTTACAAAACATCAACAAAAACAACCTGCTGACCGATTTAAAGGAATACGAAAATACACTCTCACCCTGAAATAGAAAAGCACAGGTGATTTTTTTTTAGTTTTTTTTTTCTTTAACTTGGTCAAGTGTCTAGTACTCTTCTACTACACTACACACAGTTGTGAGGAGGGTAGTACTAGATAGAAATGGTAATTTTGTTTTTCCTACATTGTTGCTGATCTCTTGATATGAATTGTCAGAACACAGGCAGTCTAAAATATCCAAATAAACAAACCTAGCCCTGGTACAATCTACTGTATTTGTCTTGCCATACTAGGGAAACGCAGAGATATTGTTTACTATTATGATGCCATCAGATATGAAAGAACACTTCTTTAACCTCCAAATTAGGAGGACTAATACCAAGTGCAAACACAGTTCAAATTAGAGTTGATTATACAAAACATTTGTATGGACCCAACATTTTTAGGTAATTATAGGACCCGCCCACTTTTTGTTTTTTTTATTTACTAAATAGCAGTTACTGATAATGCCTACTAATGTTACATACTTGGTTACTGGTGATAATGCCTACTAATGTTACATACTTGGTTAACCCTACTGGTAGCTTTGGATAGCTGGACCCTTTTCTAAATGATGACAGAAATACATGCGTTTACAGGAAATGAGTCACACATTAACCTCCAGAATTACCACAAAGCTGCAGTGCACATAATATGGGCTGTGTTTTTACAGTAAACACATGCAGTGGGCTTCCCGTCCTATAAATGGCAATTACTAGAACCCCCTATCATTAAAGTAGCCAACACAAAAGTCCAGACCAGTACTTTTAAAGCAGTTTGTCTTCAGGAGCAATCCCCCACTTGACAAAGGACATGCCGCTAAGAATATCTCAAAATAATTTTGCAACAATACAGTTGACTTCTACTGTGATATAACCAAGTAAATACTTGATAACATAAGAAGAGAGAACATTGTAAAGATCAATGGGGTATATTTAATTGATCATAACCAGTACTGAATCTAAATATGGCCATTGTTAATATGGGACACTTTTGTGATCTGAGCCTCCTAGTGTACAGTAGACTCTTGCTAATTCCAACCATCTGAGGCTGCAACAGCGCATATTTACGATTTGTTCATAGTCCTAATCGTAATTTGTACCATACTAAAAATGTCTCGTCTAGCATTTGTTTTCTGTATTTGATACTCTTCCGTTTTATAATTCATACGCATCAGTAATAAAGCTTTGAGAGAAAGAAATAGACAGAGTTGTAAATGTTTTTTGTAATATTATGCTCTTAAAGATTTAAGAGTTGCTTGTGATGGCCTGCACTGTACTATGCATGTGCAGGTCACCGTTTGCAGTAATTCAGTTCATATCAGAGCATGATTATAATTGCTAAGTGTGCCTCCATTCCAAGAGCAAAAATGAATAAATACAGCTCACACTATCTAATACACTTTTAAAATGTGACTAAAGAACATGCTGGCCTAATAGCCACAGTGATTAGGCTACATCCCTACGGTAACTGCCAGTATTGTACAGAAGCTAGACAAATACTGTATAAAAAAGACAAGCTGCTTTGCTTGTCTGCTTAGAACATCATTTTATGGTAAGCACATGCAATTGGAAGAGCCTAAGAGGGTGATTTTTTTTTAAGTGGTCTCTTAGCATTTTATTCACTTTGGTTGTTTTCACCCTAATAAGCATATTTCTTGACATGAAACTGGTTAGAGAGTGATGTCATCAAGACCTGTAGCTGATGAGGATTGGGTACGGTAAGGATGACAAGAGGGTAATGAACCCCTAAAAACACCCTCAGGGTTTCCAACTGAAATTATCACCTGCGTAATTTAAAAATAATAATTAAAAAATGTTTGAGGGGGTGGTTTTAAGGTGTTAAAGTGTACACTATATATGTGTGTGTGTGTGTGTGTGTGTGTGTGTGTGTGTGTGTGTGTGTTTTGCTCAGCTAGCTAAAGCAACTATGCTCTATACACTATAAAAAATAGAATACATAAACTTGTGAACTGGTCACACCAAACCCAAAGACAATCAGATTGCATTGCGCTTTTCAATGTTAAGACCTTTATTAAGCCACAAACACAGAGATGTAAATGTGCTTTTGTTTACTAATAAGTCTGGGGACAGTACAATGACTGTTTTATTCCAATTATGAAAGAGGAACCAGAGATTCAGTACTGTGGTGTTGATAAGATTAGATAAGAAAAATGTCAGCCTGATGTGCTCTTCTTGTTCCGTTGCTCAATGTAAACCACACATCACAGCCCTTCTTAACAAACTGCATATCTTCTCGGCCAAACTGTGTGATCAGCATTGTCAGTTTTTTCTGTGCCTACATGTATTTCCGGTTTTATCTGTACACATAATGTATTTTATAAGAAGTGTTACATAAAAGATCTTTTGACATTGAAGCATACACAACCACGTTCCATCATGTATGTGCCTGCACCACATAACATGATCATTTACAAAAGAAAGAATCGATAGGAAATAATCGCAATGAACATTGTAATCAAGAATATCAATTGGCTGAAAAGTTATCAATTACACCTTAAAGGGGATTAAAAGGCTATTTTGCCAATTCCTAACCATCTCTTAAAATAAAAGAAAAAATGTTGTGTTTTTCTGTGTTTGCTTATCAGTGAGATTTCTATTTAGTTTCTTTTCTTTATGTGTATCACACCGTATGTATAAAAATGTATGCTAATTCATACTTACTAATATGCTCCACGAGTCAAATATACAAACAACTTAAAACAGACATCGAGGGTGTGTCTATTTCCTAATGTATGCCCCAATCCCCTCCTTCCATAGGAGTGGTAATGGGTAAATATTTTTGCTTTTTGTCTTGACAGTAAATCCCAATTTGCCATATTTGGTCAATGACTGGTAGTTTGTTGACCAGTGTCAGAAGAATCAATAAATTCCCATTGACAAAACATGTGATTGATTAAAGTTTATGTTTGGAAAATCAAAATGGTTAAAAGTGGCAAATTAAGAAATAAAGTCTACAAAAAGAGAAATAGTTACAACTGAATCTATGAAAACCACAGTAAATGTGCTTTGGTTTTGAATATTAAAAAAAACATCATGTTTCATGCCATTTGATTTCAATATACAGCTATGGGCAAAAGTTTTGCATCATCCTATAGAATTAACACATTCTGTTTCATAAAGTCGAATGAATCCTGTTGAATAATGTTACGTTAACATATTGAATTACATATCGCTTTGTAGTTTTCCATGTACTCTAACATGAAATACTGTTATGGCTTTGTGACAGAGATCACATGATTGTTGGTGTTAGATCTCCCTCTCGACCTGTGAGGGCATGGTGTAAAACGAACAGAGTACCCTTAACTAAATGGCACGACAATTTATTCCTTAGGGTAGGTGGAAGTCGGTCATTTAGGAAAGGGGCGAAGCTACGGTACCCAAACTCAATGACCCAGACGGTAAACGGTGTGGCATCTGAGGATTGGAGGAGCGGATGCGCTCGTTAACCTAGGGGTCATGAGCGAGGATATAAATAGGGGACATAGTGTAAGTGATCTGTTCCTTTGTACATGGTTAGAACAAACCTAGAAGGAGTATCCTGTGTTGCTAAAAACGTGAGTGATGAGTTTTAGTTGCCTGAGTAAAAACTGTTTGCTTGTTATTTTAGACTGCTACTAAAGATCCGGAGCTGTCGCTATTCAGCCAGCATCAAACCCGGACACCAACACTTTCCCCTTTGTTCACAGAGAACTGTCTTTCACCACGAGCACTAATAATCACTCACTGGTAACTGTGTTTGTGTTTTGTGTTTCGTTTCGGTGTAATAAAACTTGGACTTTTGTTATTTGGTTTCGGGTCAAACCCGAAGATTACAAGCAAAGTGATACATGCCGTTGTATCACTTCCATCATTCCCCATGCCTAAATATATATTACAGCACTCGCAAATCAATGAGACATGACTTAAATTACTTATTGGCATGACATCTTTCATGGGGTGAAATAGCATTATTTTGCGAGTTTGTATGTTAGCGTTACACTGAAAAAAAAATTGTGTTGCCCTTCAACACAAAATGTGTTCGTACAACAGACTTGTGTTAAATAAAACACATCATTGTGTTGTTGTTTATAAAACCGCACAATTTGTGTTGTTGTTGACCAACACAAATGTGTGGTTTATAATCGGGTCATTCTCAGGTATTGGGGGGACATTAACAAGACTGATTGTCCACAATTTTGTAGGTGTAAATTTGAAACATTTTTGTATGGAAAACTGACCAAATAACAATAAAATGACTTTATATCATGTTCATAGATATTTCTGCATCGATGCAAAGAAATCAGGAGACCCTAACACATTAGCACAAGCTCAGTGTGGTTTGTGAACAGCGGGAGCCTGCCTTTAGTCTAACTGCGCAGACCTGAGTAGAACCAACGAGAGAAGAAATGGCTCTCTCAAAGGAAAACAGAACTACTAAAAAAAGGCTGCAGTTTGTCTAAAAGTAAGAGAATCTGAACATCATAAAGAAAACAATACTCCCTGCTCCTAGAAATGCATCGTTGTCTGCTCTCCACCGATAAACGCAACTCTCCCACAAAACGTTTTTATACTCTAGTACAAAAAATAATAAGCGGTTGTGATAAAGAGAGAAAGAATCGATGCTGTAAATCTCCTTGCCGACGCTGTGTAAGGTTGGTAGTGCACTTCCCCATAGACGAGTCGACTCGACGGGGGGCGGAAACAGGAATTCGGTCATCTTGGAGAAAGCACGTAGCTGCGCGTACTCAAAATGATTCCCTTGCGATCAGCTGCGGGCCAGGCAGTGACTGGGTACACCGGGATATTGAGCTGATTGCAGGGAGGAGTTGGGCAGTACAAAAGGGACGCAGCTGCGTAAGTATGGCCCCTTGCACTGAAAACATAACTGACAGCTGGAGCTGTGGTTTTGTTATTTTGTTACGTGTTTGTTTTAAACACGGACACTTTTGGGAGAAATACTGTTTAGACATTTACTTTGTTTACAACACCACTTGCACTTGTCACAGTGGTTCAGTGTGTATTGTCCCCGGCAATACACACTGAACCAGCCATTATTATTAGGGGGCCAAGCAACAGAATTGCTGGAACCATATTGTTATTGTTAAGATTATTATTATTATTATTATTATTATTATTATTATTATTATTATGCCAAGTTGTCTGTCAAATGTCTGTAAAATGAACACCGTTACATGAAAACTCATGAATCTTCACATGACGGTAGAGGCCTGTGGGAAGTTGTGCCAGCCTGGAAATGAAGGTCATAGGTCACATGGTCTGGTGGCCATATTGGATTTTTCAAGAATTTTGGACAATTTAAAAAAAAATCTTCTCCCAAAACCGCTTATGATAGAGATGTGAAACTTGGGGCACAGACTACCCTTATGCCCTATATTTAGATTTGTTCAAGAGAAGTCAATTGGTCACATGGTTCATGACCTTTGACTTCTCCTTAAGGTCAAATGTAAAACTAGCTTATAACTCCTTATAGAGTGTAGATAGAGTCATGGTTACTATTTAACACAGATGGGAACCCATATATGTTCTATTTAAAAATGAATAAAGCTAAAGATAAATTTTAAAAAAGATACATTGATCTTCGTAAACTCTCTGCATATACAAATTCTGCTAAATTCTCAGCCTGAGTTTGTAAGTCTTTACAGAATCAGAATTGGTTGTCAAAATGACTAAGATATGTGAATTTAGAATTTGTTAGTAAAATAGAAATTATTACTGATTTATGATGAGCTAATAACAATGCTGTTGTGCCCAAACATGGATGGTACTAACATATATTGAATCTTTATTGACAGCCATTAAGTTCTTTATTTCCTTTTCCATGCATATATTTGGTTGCTTTTCGCAGCAGCAAGGAGAGGTTTGTCCTCCATGATCAAGGAGTGGAAGTCTGCACACCCCACATCAAAACTGAGGCTCACAAGGAGCTCACTTTTGATAAGCTCTACTGAACACCTGTTTCGGCTGTCGCTCCATTTGTTTTGCATGTATGAAAATATGCGCTGCAGTAGTGTAAAATATGCGGGCAGCAGTGTGGAGTAGTGGTTAGGGCTCTGGACTCTTGACCAGAGGGTTGTAGGTTCGATCCCAGGTGGGGGACACTGCTGCTGTACCCTTGAGCAAGGTACTTTACCTAGATTGCTCCAGTAAAAACCCAACTGTATAAATGGGTAATTGTATGTAAAAATAAGACCATTACACCTGTAAGGAAACCATTCCTCCAATACAGACCATTACACCTGTAAGTGAACCATTCCTCCAATACAGACCATACACCTATAAGGAAACCATTCCTCCAATACAGACCATTACACCTGTAACAATGAGTAATTAAGATTCAGGGTACGTGAAAAAGTAAGTGAACCCCTGTTTTTTTCAGCTCAATTAAGGGGATAATTAGAATCAGGTGTTTAAATAATTAGGTAGATCTTCAGGGGTGAGTTTAGGAGGCCCCACTCTATATAAAGATCAGAAACTTTGTGAGTTTGGTCTTCACCAAATCTCTGAGGACCTCAAAAAAACAGTTATTGATGCTCATCAGTCTAGAAAGGGTTACACAACCATTTATAAGGATTTGGGGATCCATCAATCCACTGTCAGACAAATGGAGAAAGTTCAAGACCACAGTCACTCTACCCAGGAGCGGTCATCCTACCAAAATCTCATCAAGAACAAACCGGAAAATCATCAAAGAAGTCACAAAGAACCCCAGAGTAACATCCAAGGATCTGCAGGCCACTCTCGCCTTGGCTAATGTCATTGTTCATGACTCAACTATCAGAAAAAGACTGAACAAGAATGGTGTTCATGGAATGACAGCCAGGAGGAAACCACTGCTCTCAAAAAAGAACATTGCTGCCCATCTGAAGTTCACCAAAGAGCACATAGATGATCCACAAGACTTCTGGAACAATGTTCTCTGGACAGACGAGTCAAAGGTAGAACTTTTTGGCCTAAATGAGAAACGTTATGTTTGGTGAAAACCAAACACTGCGTTCGAACACAAGAACCTCATCTCAACCGTCAAGCATGGTGGTGGGAGTGTGATGGTTTGGGGCTGCTTTGCTGCCTCAGGACCTGGACGGTTTGCCATCATTGACACAACCATGAATTCTGCATTGTATCAGAAGATTCTAGAGGAGAATGTCAGGGCATCCGTCTGTGAGCTGAAGCGGAACCGAAAGTGCAGCAAGACAATGATCCTAAACATACAAGCAGATCTACAAAAGAATGGCCGCAGAAGAAGAGCTGTCCATGCAAGTAAGCCCTCAAATGTCACCGAGTTGAAGCAGTTCTGTAAGGAGGAATGGGCCAAAATTCCTCAAAACCGATGTGAGAGACTGATCAACAATTACAGGAAGCTCTTAGTTGAAGTCATTGCTGCTCAAGGGGGTGCCACTAGTTACTGAATCTAAAGGTTCACATACTTTTTCACACATGGATATTGAATGTTGAATCATTTGTGGATAAATAAATGTTGAAAAAGTATCATGTTTTTGTGTCATTTGTTTAATCAGGTTGTCTTTATCTATTATTAGGACTTAGATTAAGATCTAATAACATTTTAGGTTTGAAATACGTGAAATATGTGAAACATGTGAAAATCCTAAGGGGTTCACAAACTTTTTCTCGGCACTGTACGCTAGGCTTTGCTTAGGGCGGCAAGTTGGCTAGCACCGGCTCTGCTATAAGAAAAGCTACATTTTCGAAAGATTACATTGATACAATTATTGAAATGGTTGGTCAACACAAATCAGTTCGATTCGGCAAGTTGTTTAGTCACAAAGAAAACAAAAAAGTGGCAGATGATCACGGATGCAGTAAACACTGGCGGGGTGGAGCAGAAATTGAAACAGTAGAAAGAAATGGATAGATCTAGTGATCAGAATGAAATTAAAAGTAGAAAAAAGAAGGGAGATAAAAAGTAACTCAAATGAGGAGGAAAAATGGTCTAAATATAATTGGTGAAGTAGCTAATGCTGGTATTGAGGATTGGAATAAGCTAAAAAGGAAAAGCGAAAAAGGAGCATACAGATTGGGATAAGCTAAAAGGGAAAAGATAAAAAGGAGCATACAGATTGGGATAAGCTAAAAAGGAAAAGCTAAAAAGAAGCATACAGATTGGAATAAGCTAAAAATTCATGGCTGAAATCGTGGTGCACACAGGAAGGCTTCACCTTTCTTGAACATTGGAGCACATTTTACAACAAGGACTATCTATATAGGTGGGACGGACTGCACTTAAACAAAAAGGGAACCAATCTACTCAGAGAAAGGATCCTTGAGGAGGTTCAGAAGCATTTAAACTAGAAAGGAAGGGGGAGAAAACAAAAAAACAGAAGGGAGACCACATCAAAACAAGGGCAACAACTCAGGTAAGACAGCCATTAAATATATTTATCAAAATGCTAGAAGTCTCAGAAACAAAATGTTAGAACTTGAAGCTACTGCAATAACAAGTAACTATGATGTGAATTCAGCCCATCTTGCTTGTTTGGTTGTTAGTAGCTTATTGATCCCAGAATCTCATCAAGCAGCTTCTTGAAGGATCCCAGGGTGTCAGCTTCAACAACATTACTGGGGAGTTGGTTCCAGACCCTCACAATTCTCTGTATAAAAAAGTGCCTATTTTCTGTTCTGAATGACCCTTTATCTAATCTCCATTTGTGACCCCTGGTCCTTTATTTTTTCAGGTCGAAAAAGTCCCCTGGGTCGACATTGTCAATACCTTCTAGAATTTTGAATGCTTGAATCAGATCGCTGTGTAGTCTTCTTTGTTCAAGACTGAATAGATTCAATTCTTTTAGCCTTTCTGCATATGACATGCCTTTTAAACCAGGAATAATTCTGGTTGTACTTCTTTGCACTCTTTCTAGAGCAGCAATATCCTTTTTGTAGCGAGGTGACCAGAACTGAACACAATATTCTTAGATGAGGTTTTACCAATGCATTGTAAAGTTTTAACGTTAGTTCCCTTTATTTAAATTCAACACTTTACACTATATACCGAGCATCTTGTTGGCCTTTTTTTATAGCTTCCCCACATTGTCTAGATGAAGACATTTCTGAGTCAACATAAACTGCTAGATCTTTTTCATAGATTCCTTCTTCAATTTCAGTATCTCAAATATGGTATTTATAATGGACATTTTTATTGCCTGCGTGCAGTACCTTACACTTTTCTATATTAAATGTAATTTGCCATGTGTCTGCCCAGATCTGAATGCTGTCTAGATCCTCCTATTTTTGTGTTGTCTGCAAATTTAACAAGTTTGCTTACTATACCAGAATCTAAGTAATTAATGTAGATTAGGAAGAGCAGAGGGTCTCATTTCTAATCCCTGTGGTACTCCACTGGTTACCTCACTCCATTTTGAGGCTTCTCCTCTATTCTTTCTTCTCCTCTAATCAGTACAGAGATAACATTTTATAATGTATGATTTGTCTCTGTTTTGTCTGCAAGATTGTTTTCAGGTTACAGTTTTGTATGACTGACTCCATCACTGTCTGATACATCAAACCTGACACAACTATCTCAAAGCATTCATTTCAATCAAATGGAAACCAAAAAGTTACATGAGTAACACGCATCGGTTTTAAAATGCCTAACAACAACAACAAGCTTTTGTGCATATCTTAAAACATTTGACATACTACAGAGGTTCCTATTTTATTGATTACAAATGGCAACATTAAAAAAAAAGGATGGGGCCGGGCCAACACATTTAGTGAATATAGCTACTACATGTTGATTATGTGACTTTTTGGTTTTTAGAGGATGGAGACCAAATGCATTAAGATATTGGCTTCCAATTTGGTTCACAGCAATATTCTACAAGTCAGTCAAGTTGCATTATGGGTATTGCCCATTACACAGTGTTTATTTGTGCCCGTTTAATTAGGACCGGACTGTGTACAGTAGTATATGCGGAGATCAAGGAAGTGTTTTACTGCAGTATAATAAAATACAGTTTAACATCTAACGGTAATAATATACCTTATCTGTGTTGCATCTTGTCACATTTCCTTTCAGGGGAATGACTAAGCTAAACTGTTGAGACCACTCCTCCTTACAGAATGACATTTCAGGTATTACAAATTGTAAAGATTTCTGGCTGATTATTATAAACATACTTTATATTTATTAACAATGAGTATATTAAGTGTCAACATCTTGGTTTACAAGCACACAAAAGTCTTATCCCAGAAAAAACTTGCTTATTTATTCTTATTTTGGGCAAAAAACAAGCTAATTTTATATGTATGTATATATGTATGTATTATTTAAATTGAAATGTTCTTTTAAATCTGTAATATAATAACTGGCATGGCATCTACTAAATAATAAAGATTTTCTAAAGAAGTTACTGAATTCAGATTCCTGGGCAGGGTATCACCAACCAACCCCTGATATTGTTTATTCTATAGAACCAGTGGTGGTCTTGAGGAATCTGGAGCTGATGAGGGGTTTGCCACTGTTACACATTAAACCAGGCAGAGTGTATAAACAACATGAACTGGGTAAAATATAGGCAGAGCACTGACATTGTTATATGGACATATGCAAAAACCATGATTGTAATTTGTACAAACTTCTGGCAGTATAATACAATGTTTATATTGTGCAACTGGTTGACATTTTCATTGCAGTTGTTTACTGTTTCACCATTTCCTATTGCATGAGGAATGTGAGTGGTATGTGCATATTCCCGTGACAAGAGGGAGAGTGGAGAGAGAAGTTGAAGTTTCTAAACTGTATGTAAACCAAGCCAGTGATGGGGCTCAGGTGCTAAATGCAGCTGTCAGGGCTGACGCACATCTACCTAGTCACATGTCAATAGAAAGACAGAATAGTTCTGGAGGTAGTCAGGCACTTTCTTGGCAGCCCACTTTCTCCCAGTTTTCACTACGGGTGTTACCTCACTTACACACTCGTCACATGATTTCCTCAGTGTCATTTCCAGCCGAATCTTAGCACACTTAAATTCCTCAGAGTTGAGTCTGGCAGCTGTAGCCATTTCCTAATGTATAATCAAAGCCTCCAGTCGCTCTACTGTTGACAGAGAAACCTCATACACAGTAAGCAGCCACAGCGACATTGGAAGAAGACCAAACTGAAAGCACCAGACTTTAGGTTTGCCATTAATATTGAACACCTTATCCACTACTTTGTCTTTGATGAAGGAGATGCTTCTCGACTTGACTAGCTTGAACTGCATACGTGCCCATCTAATGTTAACTGCTAGTTTGCCAAGTAACCAAATGCATCCCTTGGTCATATGGGCATGCGCAATACCTGTTTTAGTAGTCTATGCCTCTTATTAGTATTATTATTATTATTATTATTATTGATTTCTTAGCAGACGCCCTTATCCAGGGCGACTTACAATTGTTACAAGATATCACATTATACATTATTTCACATTATACAGATATTACATTATTTTACATACAATTTCCCATTTTTACAGTTGGGTTTTTACTGGAGCAATCTAGGTAAAGTACCTTGCTCAAGGGTACAACAGCAGTGTCCCCCACTGGGGATTGAACCCACAACCCTCCGGTCAAGAGTCCAGAGCCCTAACCACTACTCCACACTGCTGCCCTCGCCTCGCTCTTTTGTCCTGCCTATTTAATTTTTTTAATTTCCCGTTAAGATTGGCCTCTGTCAAATCATTTAAACTAGCGAAATAGTTTAAATAGTTGTATTGCCACACATTTAAGTATTTTTTTTAAATTGCCCAAATAAGTGTACAAGATTTTTTTTTTTTTTTTTTAATTACCCAAATAATTGTACAGGATTTATATTTCGCCTTCCTCCTGTTTTAAGAAAGCTAGGTTTCTAGATGTTGAGAAATAAAACATTTTTAACGGATAAAACAAAATAACATGAAATTCTTCCCCAAATAAAATGATAAATTATAAAAAATACAATAAAACCATTTTTATTCATTAATGTTTTACAAGAGTTGTGTAACAACTATCTTCTTTTGCTGCTTCAGCTCTTAAAAACATAAATAAACCAATACCATTTTCAAAAATGAACGTTATACTATATTAATGTTTTGAACGATATATTTGTAAAATGTTTAGTTATTGTAGGGGGTGCATATTTCCATGTAAACATTGTAATGTCAGAAAATGCTACTGGGATGCATTTTCTGATGTTACACAGGTTACCGTTGTAGTCACGGTGGCCATGTCATCCATGTATGCTCTAAGTGGTGGCATCCGCATGCCAGAAGCCAGCCATTCTCCCAATACCCATTTCAGGCCCTAATGATTACTTCTATTGCCATGGTGAAGACCAGTGGAGAAATGGTGCAACCTGCCATGATTCTGACTTCGAGAAACTGCCAAGTAGTGGTAAACTGGAGTTGTAAAACAGAACTGCAAGTCTTTGAGTAGGCTTTCACTAACCCTGTTGTAGTACTGGGTATGCTGAAGAACTCTAATGTAGCCCAAAGGAGCTAATGAGACACTGAACCATATGCATGAGCTAAATCCACAAATGTTACATGGAGGTCCTGCTCTGCTTTTCTGCAGATTGAATCTGTTATCAGATCATGACATGCTTCAAGCATTCCTGGATAGCCTGGGATACCAGGTTTCTGTATGGAGGTGTTGATCATGCAGTTCTTTGATAGATAAGCTGACAACCTGTACAGTAACTGTATAATAATCTCAAGTACTCCTTTGTAAAAGTTTTTTGCAAAGCTATTATTATTATTATTATTATTATTATTATTATTATTATTATTATTATTATTATTATTATTATTATTATTATTATTTGCCTGGTGTGAGTTCCGATAATATTTGTCATGTTGTTGATATTAGTTTGAAAAGAAGCAATGTTAATTGGATTACATCATTTTAGTTCTGCTATATAATTTTTTGAAATGTTTTAAACTACTCGCTTTACAACCACCAAGATGAATTGCTGGGTCGCACTGACTAAAGGGTGATTAGGATAATTGGCTGCAGTGGATCCTCCAAACTCTAGATGGCAGTGCAAAGAAAAATATATACCAGAAAATAAGAACAACCCAAATACTATTAATAATCTGTTTTTAAAGGTGAGAGTTTTTTTTTTTTTTTTTTTTTAATACTCTGCGTGTGGGCAAAAGGTTAATTATAGAAAAGATTAGTTTAAAAACACTAGTTTCAGTATTCAGAATAATTTCAGTTTAAAATGGTCTCTAAACAAGACTAGACATGGGAAGATGGCAAAAAACACTCTAGCTGCTATGATCACTGTTTTCTATTTGGTTTAACTGGGAAGATCGGCATTAGAAACGTTTTTATCAGGGAAGATGGCAAAGGTACTGTCCAGCTTCTCAAAACACTGTTTCTATAACAGAAGCTGGGTATTAAAGGGTTTTACAGGGGAAATGTGGCAAAGAAACCATCTCTTGCTATCCAGAACATTTTTTTACTTGGAAGATGAGTGTTACAAAAGGGTTTAAGTAGAAACAGTTTTTTCATGGTTAACAGACGTGCTCACCAAAAATATTTCTTGTATGTTTTTAAAATGTATTGACAATATGTTTTTTTAATATTTGGAATTGTATTCTCTACAGTAGTAGAATGTTCTTAGAATCAACAAATCAGTGTATTCACTGAAGAGAGGAGGGTTGAAACTTGAAAGGTGTGTTGATTCTTAGAAGTTTCTTTGAGTTCTACTACTCTATGGAAAATATAATATCTAGAAATGTAATGTCATTTCTTTAGATCAAGCTTTATACACAAGAAATCAGCTTTTATTACAGTAAAAAACAACAACAAACAAACATAGAAATGAAAGTGGCGTGTTGTTAACTGATATACCCTGCATATAAAAACATCGATGTTTTCTGTTGTTTATATCGCATGAATGTGTTCTTAATTATATACAATGTTAAACACAACAAATCAGGAACTTTTTACAATCCCAATAGCGAATGGAATTTTGGTGGCTTGTTGCTAACTGATGTAACCTACATATTATGACGCTGCAATATTATTTGCATTTTTCCATTCGGAATATCACCAGTACACGAGTTGATCGCTCAGCCTCTTACAAGTATTTCAGGATTTTTCTGCAACGTTTGTTTGTTTGGAAAGACACTTTTTGCATTGTGAACAAAGACAATACTGACAGTTTGCCCCTCGCCCACTTTGTGAGAGTAAATACTTTTTTTTCTGATTAATTTGTTAGTATGATAGTATCACAGTTTTAAATTATATCAACCAGGATGGCCGAGTGGTTAAGGCGTTGGACTTAAGATCCAATGGACTAATGTCCGCGTGGGTTCGAACCCCACTCCTGGTAGATTGTTTTTAATTTTTTTTTTTTAAAAAACAATAACAACTATCATGTTCTACTGCTTTTGGTAAAATTAATAGCTTATTTTCAATTAAGAAATAACGTGTGTTTTAAGTGAAATGCAACTGCTTTGCCATTTTCTGCACACGTCGCACCTTGCATTTGCAATGCACTCTGGGTGATGTAGTTAGTAAAGTAGACACCCGTGGACAAGCGGCGCAGCTCTCATCTCAGGGCTGCCAGATTGGCTGTTTTCCAGCCAAATTTGGCTTGTTTTTAGCGGGTAAATATTGTCTGGCGGTTTGGTTATTTTTACCATGGAAGGGTTTTTTTTATTACTTTTGATTATGAGGTCGTCAACAGTGCAGGACTTCAATCACCACAATTCCCTGCATACTCTACCACGCCCTCCCCTAGCGCAGCATCCAATGAAATGACAAATCACACAAATGCCCACACTTGCATTCAGCAAATCCGGCTGAAGAAAATGGTGAATCCGTCTATGTCTTTCCTCAGGATGGGGTATTCTTACAGTTGACACTCGTGTATATATGTGACCGTATGCATTTGTTATAATTTTTTTTTAATTTGTAACAAATTAAGAACTGTATCATTACAAATATAATTATAAGTTATTATTTAATTTATTATTTTATCGACTATACGCCAACTGTTCAGGACAATTTAATTTAATAATTTTTTTTTTTTTTTTTAAATCGTGGAATGCATTTGATCACAGCACATAGAAACTGCAGTGCTTGTGCTGTAAACTGTGTTATTTTTTATTTTAAATAAATATGTAGCACTTCTGTAATATATATTTAAGTCTTACATGTAAGTATAGGTTTTTGGCTGGTTTAAAAAACATAATTTGGCTACTTTTTGGCTGGTTACTAACATAATTTGGCGGCCGTTGCAAAAAAAACAAAAAAAAACTAAAAAAAAACTGGCAGCGCTGGCGGCTCTCTAACGGAAAACTTTCAAACTGCTTCTTGTATGAAAATAAAACTTTACCTATCACCGCGCCCATTACGTTTCATCGAAAGTTAAAAAGTAGGGTTAACTGTGGGAAAACGTTCGTGAATATTAAGCTTTATCTCCAGACTGGGAAAGGGTATTTATTTATGCAGAGGAGTGGCAGAATCTTAAAAGGGCTTTATGTCGAGATACTCCTGCCCACGGTTGAACAAACCGCATTTTCAAATGTAGGAAAACAAGGCGGGTTGCATACAATTTTAATGCGTTTTATGTTTTTTACAAGCTGGGTTTTACTCATGTCCTTAATTTATATATGTATGAAAATACATGTGGTATCAAATTAAAGCTTTTTGTGTGTACCAGTTATGCACGAATTCTGCCTCTCTCTGTAGCCATTTTAATAAATCAGCTGCAAGTCTCTCCCGACCAGAAAGGGTGCTGTGTAAGGTTGGTGGTATGCTTTCCCATAGATGGGTCGACTCGATGGTAGGTGGGAACCGGAAGTCGACCATTTTAGAGTAAGCACGTAGTTGCGTTACTGCTAAACAAATCCATTGTGATCAGCTGCGAGGCATGCAACGATTGGATAGACCAGTGGCGTCGCGCTAATCACAGGGAGGAGTTTGGCAGTATAAAGGGGACTCAGCTACGGAGTACTGCCCTTACACTGAACGTGGTAACTAAGCCGGAGTGCTGTTTGTTTGATTTTGTTTCTTTGTCTTGCAGACGAGTAGGAGCCAGGGAGCCAGCACGAACCCCCACAGCACCACACAGCACCACACGTACTGCACAGCACAGCACAGCACAGCACAGCACAGCACAGCCATCACCACACCGGAGAGCACTTTGCTGTGCACCGATTGGAACTGTACCATTATTGTTTCGTTTTTGGACTGCAATCCTGCCGTCTACCTCCCAATACCATTGCTGGTAGAGGGGCAGACTTATTGTTTTATTTATATATATATATATATATATATATATATACACACAGTACTGTGCAAAAGTTTTAGGTAGGTGTGAAAAATGCTGTAAAGTAAGAATGCTTTTAAAAATAGACATGTTAATAGATTATATTTATCAATTAACAAAATGCAAAGTGAGTGAACAGAAGAAAAATCTAAATCAAATCCGTATATGGTGTGACCACCCTTTGCCTTCAAAACAGCATCAATTCTTCTAGGTACACTTGCACAAAGTCAGGGATTTTGTAGGCATATAGTCAGGTGTATGATTAAACAATTATACCAATCAGGTGCTAATGATCATCAACTCAATATGTAGGTTGAAACACAATCATTAAATGAAACAGAAACAGCTGTGTAGGAGGAATAAAACTGGGTGAGGAACAGCCAAACTCAGCTAACAAGGTGAGGTTGCTGGCCCATCTGCTTCAACAGCTGTAAATAAAGAGCAGGAAGAACCAGGCATTGTCACATACATTCATGAAGTTATTTTGGTCCATCTTGTGTAATTAAAAATTATCAATCACTTTGGTAAATTTAAGATGTGATAAAAAGGAGAACTGCATTTGCTGGCTTAACTCTTCGTTAATATTTTAGGCGAAGAATCACTGGTCCAGGTAGACTGCCTGTTGTGCAAAACTGGGGTGTGGTTTTTGTAATGTGGACTGCTGTTGACTGATTGTTAGGTTAAGAGCATCAAATTAATTGAACACTTTCTTAAGCACTGAATTTATAATCCATATGAAATAATCCATCACTTCTATTTCCATTACCTATGGGGAAAGCAAAGAAAATACAAAACAAACAAGATGTGACTTTGAAGGACTGAACAGACTGATGGTAAGTGTGTGGCTCAAAAAGGTGGGAATAGGGATTGCTGCAGAGTTTAACAAAGCAAAACACAATACAATGCAGAAAAGCAAAGTACATGATTGAGCATGAAGGAGACACAATTAGAAAGGATTAGCTTGTAGAATGGCCAAATTATATGCATGAATATATGAGGGTGTTGCCAGCACCTTCGGCATCTTATCAAAGTGTGAGGAAGACTGTTGGTGTCAATTTTGTCAATATTCATTTGCACTCTGTATTGCTGCATGTTCTGTTGTAGAAGCTGCATAGTTTTTAAACCTGAAATATGACGCCATTCTGCAAAGACTACTGTCAGGGCTCACAGTAATAAAATAAACAACAAATTTGGTTTAAGATTATACCCGGTCAAATTCCTTTAACTAATGCCCTTCCCCATTTTGTACGACCCAGATTTAAACTTTTTTGTTTCAATAGTTCACCTTATTGTCTGCTCTCTTGAACAGTTAGCTGTATGTGATGAGTTGGCAGTTTCTGGATAGAATCTCATTAAGTTAAGGGTGCTCTCAGCCATTATAAAAGATACCCTCAGCCATTATAAAAATACCATCTGAACAATGGGAAGGGTCAGATTAAGGGCTTTCCCTATATGTCAGCTGCTTAAGTATGCCTTAACCGTAAAGAACCCACTTCATGTGATGGATATTATGCAGGTGGGTATTTTGAAAACAAGCATAAACCCACCCGCTCTTAAAATTCCAATATAACGCATTGTAAAAATGCTACTAACAAAACTGTTGTACCTGCATTTACAAAATAAGTTAAATCCACATGTATACTACTGTAACACCAATGTACTACCCTTAAATACTAGCAGACCCAGCAAGTCACAATTCACAAGCTAACGGCAACACAATAAATTTAAAACTAACACCAACATTTATGGATGGGAGTACATTACCTCTGTAGAATGTTTAATACCCTATGATATACCAGACCCTATTTATAATATTGTAACTTACCAGTTATTTAAATACGGCTTTTTAAAGTCTGTTTTAGGCTGCTGTTGGTTTTATTAATGCATATACAACTTTACTTAATCTATCAAAACAGACTTGAGTTAACTCATGAATTACAGCTTTGTGAATATAGCCCACCATTTGTATATGAAAATAGGAAAATCGTACCATACCACTGTGGTAATAACAATTCGAACAATGCCATTTGGTAAAGGTGGAAAAGTCCTGGTGTAAAACTGGGTGTTGCAAGGAATGTACTGTCTCTTTGATGAAGTCACTTCAGTAATGACAGACTGAAGGAATCTGATCTAGGGTGGAGTGGCTTGAAGCTAGGTAGGTTTTACAAAAAGTTTACAAATGACAATGCTTTCAAAATGTTAATGCAAGTAATTTTAAAGTTAAAGCCCCTTTACATTTTCAAATACAACTTTTAATAGATTCACTTCAGTAAAGGATCAGCCAGCCCTGCATTCCAGCCCTTTGACAATTGCTCCATTCTCAGCTTATACTCAAACTACACGAACAACGCACAGTAGGAGATTAAACCATCTATTTGTCCTACCTGTCAGCCTCCCCTGATTCTATTAGAGAATAAAAGAAGAGCTGGAACGTGACAAAACCCAACTCTGTACGGCAGGAAAACAACACACAAAGGCCAGCGTCACTACAACGGATAAAGAAATGACCCCACTTGCAGATCAACATAACTCTTGCCCTATTTTGGCGTGCTATTAAACTGTTAGGAAATCAATATTCCATACATGCATACATATATACATTTTCAAAAAAGAAATACACTTTTAATAGGTTTACCTCACCTAAAAAACTTTTGTCAATTAGCAATGAAATGGATGACTGAGTTAAGAATAAACATAAATAAGGGTGTCATTTTGGAAAAGGAAAAGGATGTTTTCAGTAGCCTGTTTGTATAGAGGTATGTATAGGGCAGTAAAGCATGAGCCAGCCCTGCATTCCAGCCCTTTCACAAGCGCTCCATTCTTAGCTTTCCTGCATTGTCACCCCACACCTGATTGAGCAAAGAGCATAGCACTAATCTGTGAAAGTAAACCCAGCTCTTTGTACGGCAGAAAAACAACACACAAAGGCCAGTACAAAGGATAAAGAAATGACCCCACATGCAGATCAACATAACTCTTGCCTTGTTTTGGTGTGCTATGAAACTGTTAGGAAAGAAATATTCCATACATACATACATACATAACACTGCATGTTTGTACATTATTAGGATTTAGAAATACCTTGGTAACTAGTTGGTACAAAGAATATTGACTTTAAGTTTAAAGCATGGTCTATATCATGGTTTTGTCACCATCAGAAACAGCACGTCTATCTATTTTTCTATACACCTTACCAAGTGAACATTGATTGTGCCATACACCAAGACAACACTCAGTTGATATACAGTAGTGTGGATGAAAATTCACACTACTGTACATCAGAAAATTCACTTGTTTACCTAACAATAAGGGTTCAGTTACAATTACTCACCACAAGGTGGTATCAAGTCATAAGGGAAACACAATCAAATGCGTACAATACCACATTGTAACGATGATAAAAAAAAAACAAATAAAAAAAAAAAATGTTAAAAAATAATAGGTCTGTATTATATATGATAAAGACTAAATGGAAGATTGGATTTGGAGCACTGATAATCTTTACAAAATTGATTGTAACAAACAATAGCCCTTTAAAGTAAACAGAGACACTGAACAGTCAGTTATTAAGATCATTTAAATAAACAGCAGCTACAAACTTCAATTAATGGTGCAAGCATTGGCCGATATTTATTTAAAATAAATAAATAAATGCAACAAAAACTTAACGTCATGAAACTAGTAAAACAGATTTTTTGCTTGTAAAATATTGAGGGTGAATCTCCCTTCTCCCGATGAGACTAAAAAACACTCCCGATAATTTAGATTGCCAATTGTAATGCATTAACCATACCTGTCAACACTGAGCTTTTGTAAACTGGAATTTTACTGTACCTTAGTAGGTGGCTGATTGGCAGCAGGTCCACTGCAGTTGATTTTGCACGACAGCACAAAAAGTTAGCGTTGTTACTTTCACACAACAAACCTAAAGGCTGAGTTTGATACTGCACATTGACATAATAAAACATTATAATACCACTGTCAGTAACATTTAATTGTCAACTAACTTCTATTTTAAATGAACACACTATTGCTGTATATAAAAACATGTTATCAATCAATCTCAATTTCTAAAGCAATCTTGATGCTGACATTGTAATAGAAACACTCTTTCACTATTTGTGTGACTTAGATTTTCCTGCAGAATACTTTGCAATGTGTGAGTCTGGGAACATGTCCACTGCAGATTTGCTGAACTAGTCACAACATGTAAAGGTCTCTGCATATGCAACTTTCTTGATCTCCATTTTTCCTTTGGCAACGAAAGATGTTATTAATTGAAGTGCTGGTTTTCTAAGCGTCTCTGGCTTTTTGGTGTTTTTGTGATCTCTCCTGCTTACCACAAACATCATTTCTGCTCCCAATGTCAGTCCTGCACAGTTCACAGAACCTTTTTCCAACGTTGTTTAGGATTATGTGAGAGTATGTTGTTCCCCAAGAAGCTTGACATTAGCATTTATATTTGCATTCAAATTTGCATTGAGATATATATATATATATATATATATATATATATATATATATATATATATATATATATATATATATATATATATAGCGGGACGGCTTATTGCACCGCACGCGAAGCAATGCACTGAATGCATGTCTGCCACAGAGGGCTCCCCTGGGTCCTAAACCCTGCTATGTACAGAGGGGGATTTCAATATGCAGTAACCACAGACCATACAGGACTTTTGCAGAAATGAAAGGTTTGCTGACATAAAGGGGTTTAACAGCAGAGTTTTTAGCAAAATACAGGAGAAAATCTCTCCCAGGAGCTGTCCGCGAGTAGTGTCCAAAATACGGGAGAGTCCCGGCAATAAGGGAGAGTTGACAGGTCTGCATTAACCAATTTACAATTGATAGAATGATACACAGAGCCATTTTGTTTTTTTCTACATTCTAAAAAACCTACAGTATGTAGACCTTGGTATTTCTAAGTCCGCTGATCTCCCTGAAAAAAAGTATTTTCTTAAAACAAAGCTGGTAAGTCCGACACACTCAGGGCCGGCCTTAGTCTGTGTGGGGCCTAAGGCGGGGGCCCTAGGTGGTGACCCCCCCCCGCCGCAAAAATCCCAATTAAAAAAAAAAAAAAAAACACAAAAACACCGCCACACATTATGTCAATAAAAGGCTACTGCTCATCTTCAGTAATCAAGTAGGCAAGCCATACTGCATGTGTGCTGTCACTTAAGTGAGATAAAAACTGTTTGCAAACGTTATCCTTTTTTATATAAATCTAAAATTACATTGGATACGTATCAAATCCATGTGTAACAACATGCCCAAGAAAACATGACATTTTCTAGCCAAGAAGCAGCTTTATTTTATACCACGCTGCATTTACGAGTGTACTTACATTTAATTTGTTGCAGATGCTATTCAGACCGTTGGTGTGGTGGTCCATCTTACTTAATATACCCTATCTCGAATTCATTATCGATTAATAGTAGCCTACTCACTTTAAGAAAAGCCTCCAGTAAAACTTTAAAAGATGATGCTGCACTGTCCTGCGTCGTGAGTTTTCTTCGGTGGAATGTAGAGTATTGATTAGCCTATATTAGACAGCTAATCCTTAGATGTTGCATTTTTAAAAATACATTTCAGTAACGCTTTATATATCGTGGCATAAATTAATCTTAAATAGATGTGCAACTGCATATTAATGTTAAATTAATATTTAATAAATATGAAATAACTTGTTTCTTGCTTCATGTTAAAATGTCGATTGAAAATGTAATTGCATATCACGTCTATTTATATTACGTTTTGTTACCCTTGAAAATATGTAATCATTTCCCATTGTTTACATGTCCTTATTGAAAATACAGTTAATCTGACTTAAATGTTAATGGAAAGTAACAGGGAATAATTTAACGTAAATTTAATATGCAATTGCATATCTATTGAATATTAATTTATGCCACACGCAATATAAAAAGTTACCTAAATTTCTTATGATCGAGTACACTCACATGAGGACGTCCGCTTTGTCAGTCAGAAAGTGCAAATGTTGAAACGTTACATTGGTAAGCAGAAATCTATATTTTGGAGATGATTCTTGTGAAGAGTCTGAATCGGATTCATTTCCTTCCCGAAGCAGGTTTTTATTTGGCGGTTTGTCTAGATACGGCAGCAGAGCTCCTTGCTGCCGCTTGACTTGAATTTCTTTATATTTTTTATTTTCCTTTTACAATGGCCCGACTCATACTTGCGAGGGGCCGACATAATACTCGCGAGACTGTTTCGACTCTGAAGACGTCATACAATTTGTGACGCGCGCGGGGCCCCCTTAGGTGTGGGGCCCTAGGCCACCGCCTTGCTCCCTTGCCCTAAGGCTGGCCCTGGACACACTAAACACTCAGCATTTTAAAAGTATAGTTCCTGCTTTAAGTATTGCCACTAGAGAGAAGCGGTGACTGAACTGATTGATATATGACAATGCTATGAAAATAAACACAATTTAAGATTTAAAGAAAAATGAAAGCGTGAAAACGCAAAACCTATAGTTTATAACACTGCGCTCGCTGTACTGTACGAGAAAAACTGGCAATGTCAGAATTTTGTAAAAACTAAAATGTGGGTCACTCACTATATAGACAACAACCAGCATGTTTAGTTATGTTGTAACAACTTCAGTCACTATTTTCTCTTTGTAGGCCCTATCAACGCTGTTCCTTAAGTTCATGTCAGTTAATTTTCAAAGTTGTCTGAAACTTCTGTAATAAAACTAACGGCAGCTTCATGCTTTTTAATGGCAGGGTATTTAAACCAATCCATAATCTTTGTAAATAGCCTGTAAAATACCTGAATTTTCTTTTTCCTAAAACAGAGTAGGCCAGGTTAAGGAAATCAACAGTGAACCAGGTGAACCATCTCCCAGACTACTTGGAACACTATCTATGGCATACACATAACGCATTTCATTTTTTGGCATGATTTGGTGGCACCATAATAATACCTCATGAAAATCACGGCTACAGTATCCATCCACATAAGTTTTACATTTTGTATGCATGAATTGTATGGGTAAATATACTTGAAAATCCACCCTGTGTCTCTCCAATGTCAAAGCACAGAACACATCCTTAGTGTTTGTGTTTGTGTGAGTGTGTGAGTCTGTGTGTCTGTGTGTCTGTGTCTCTCTCTCTCTCTCTCTCTCTCTCTCTCTCTCTCTCTCTCTCTCCCTCTCTCCCTCTCCCTCTCCCTCTCCCTCTCTCTCTCTCTCTCTCTACACACACACACACACACACACAGTTTCCCTTGGGATTTGCTTGGCTCACCAGGGACTTGATTGACAGGGCGTGCAGTCACGTGACATAGACCGCGCCATGTTCCCAGTGCTGAGTTGTAGTTACACAGCCGCCAGCACTTGGGAAAGAAGCAACAGGAACAAGAAGTTTGGTGGAGCTTGCAGAAAGCAATCAAGAGTTTATTTTTTTTAAAAACACAGCGAAAACTAAATGCGTGACAAGAAACATCAACATATTTTTGCAACTAAAGACGAGTACTTTACAAGAGCTGTTTTGAAAAACAAGCCAGGTGTTTGCATTGTATGTGTGAACATTCTGGCTATTACAATTTCTTTTGAGTTGCATAGTTTCTTGTGAGGCTTATTCTGTGTTTTTTATTTAAATTTTTATTAACGCTTTTAAAGTAAACAGTACATTTTCATGGGACTAGGAAACCACACTTTGGAAGATAACAGGTGAGTTTTTTTGTATTGTATTTTTTCCTATTTATTTTTATTTATTTATTTATTATTTTATTTATTTATTATTTATTATTTGTTTTTGTTATCAATCATGAAATCAAATGTTCTTTCAAAAAAGGCAGACATGATTAATTGGGCAAAACTTTGTAGAAAACAACAATACAAACTATGTGACAAGTTCTGTGTTTTCTTTTAAAAATATTTGTACTTGTTCAAATAAACTAGTGAATACTGAAAATGACGGTATGACATGTAAAGTTTAAGAATACAAAGCATAATTAACGACGGGAAGATTAACAGGTTTTGTAACTTTAAGTACATAATCAACTCAAGTGTGACATTAGTTTTTTTATTGATCTTATTTCAACAAAATCCGCTATGTTGTTGGTGACACAGCAATAGGCTACGCAGCTGGATTTTGTATTACTCATATTAAACTAGACCTCCAACAATAAAGATTATCGACAACCTACTCTATCTGTGACCTGTGTATTATTGTTGTTGCAACAGACTTCCAAAAAGTATCGCGATTACCTGAGCAAGATCTTTGGCGTTCTTGGTATCTCATGATACCAGCTCTTCTCTCTTCTTCTCCCTGCCCGCCCAAATAAATAAATAAATAAATAAATAAAATGCAGTAACAAAAAAATAAATCGGATCAAAGTATGAAGCAAAGAGGCACACTTTACGTACTACTGACTGTAACACTTCATCTTACAGTACATGTGCTCAAATGTTATTTTTGACGATTGAGGAACTGAAAAATCTAGAAAGTTGTGTGTGGTTGATTTGTAAAGCGTTGTCCATAATACTAATACTATACCTCACTCTCAATTAGTATTTAAACTTTGTGTACAGTAGATCAAATGTCAATGTGTTTTAAAATAATGATGACTGACAAAAACAATTTAATAATAGATTATAATACGTGCAGCCCCTCCCTGGGTGAAATCTTATGGCCTGTGGAATGTGATGTTAAATACATGGAAAGGGAAGTTAGGTGGTTTTGTTGCAGCTTTCCTGCATTTAAAGGAAACCAAACTTTCCCTGTCTTTTTGATATGAGGCAGTTTGGTAAGCTATTTAAAGCCCCCAAACCACACACAATTTTTCCTAGCCCTGTGGGGCAGCAGTGTGGAGTAGTGGTTAGGGCTCTGGACTCTTGACCGGAGGGTTGTGGGTTCAATTCCAGGTGGGGCACACTGCTGCTCTACCCTTGAGCAAGGTACTTTACCTAGATTGCTCCAGTAATAACCCAACTGTATAAATGGGTAATTTTATGTAAAAATAATGTGACATCTTGTAACAATTGTAAGTCGCCCTGGATAAGGGCGTCTGCTAAGAAATAAAATAAAGTTGTATGCAGTATATAGAATTTGTGGGTAAAAGGTTAGGTTAAAAACAACACAATATACTCCTAATTTGTGTTTTATTGTTTAATTTGATTGCCCATGATGAGGATACCTTTTAAGAGCACAAAAAACAAAAAAAAAACTATAAATAAACCTTCAAGGATGAAAATATACAGTCAGTTTCAAATGATGTTGGCAGTCCACGCAATTCAGCCCCAGGTGCTCAGTTTAATTTTGTATGTTTTATTTAATACTAAAGGATTCTTTTTACACTCAAAACACCCACGAAAGAAGCCAAACTATGCAATGTTTATAAATTGCATTTGTAATATGAAAGAGTTCAATTTGTTTTAAATTATATTGCAAAACAATCAATATTGACTGGAAAATGAAACCAGAAATGAACTTGCAAAAAGCATTCTGTGAAACTTCCTATTTAGTTTGAGCATTTGATGCATTCTGTTGCGTTCTGCAGGCTTAACATAAATATTGTGTTGATTAAAAATGTTGAATTCTTTTTCAGGTGAAAACAACGTGTATTACATGAAGGGATATTAATCTGAGGAAGATTGCTTGGATAATTAAAAAGGATTACCATTTTACAGAAGCCAAGGCTTTTTAAGAATGGCTGAGGTTGGGACTCAAGATGCAAGCCCTGATGAGGCTGCCAACAACGAATTCAGCAACATCATCAAGTCCAGATCAGGTGGGTCATATTAAACAGGTTCCATCATTCACTACAAAGTATTTCAGAAATTATTAACTTTGCTCCAGTTTTAGGGCAACAGTAGTTTTGGAATGTGTGTTAAAGGAAACTGAGCACAGATTTCTTCTTCTATCAAAGTGCAACTTTGCAGTGCATTCTTATTTAAAAGTGCAAACACTATCACACAGAACCCATGGTGACAGGAATATAGTGTAGGTTGGCATCCGTGTGTGTGTGTCTGTTCTTTCATTTAGATAACCACTAGTTCAGATGTGATTAAATATGAAATAACGTTTGCAGTACCTTCTGTTTGTCGACTGTCTATCTGAACCACTTGTCCCGTTCTAATGAGTTGCTAGGACATTCTTTATCATTGTTATATATAGTATCAAAATATGAGGATTAAAAAAGCCTGTGTCACTGTGGCAGAGCAGGGCTCTGCCCTTAGAAATACTGGCAGGGAAGGAGTTAAATTCTCCTCCCTGCCCAGATTGATTGCTTTAGGTGGGAGCAATCAGTCAATTAATCATTCAATTAAGGACTCAGCCACCTGGCATAAAAGGAGGCCTCAGCCTCCCATTTGGGAGAGAGTGCTGGAAGGAGAAGAGTGGTTTTTTGTTTGTGCTGTGTTATTGAAATCCAGTGAAGGCAACGCCCAGCCTGGAAACCTTATTTTGTAAGTTTTGTTTTGTGTTTATTTAGTGTTTGAAACCTTTTTGTTTGGCCCTCGTGCCGATTTAATTTGAATTTTTGTTTATTAAAAAGCTTTATTTTGAAATTTAAAGTCTCTGAGTCTCAACCTCTGCCAATCCTGTCACAGTCACATTTTCATTTTTCTTCTATCTAGAGAAGCTGTTGTTCAATTCTGATGAAAGTTGCCAAGGATGTTCAAAGGACCTTTTAAGTGCACCATGATTTACAATATCTGTCCAATGTGGGGGGAAAAAAAAAAAAAAATCTAAACAAATGCTACAGTGATGTTTGTTCTTGCAGTGTAGCTGCTATTGGTGTGATTTTTTTTCTTCTATTTATTCTTTTTCCAAATGAATACTGCAGCATATGCTTTTCAGTCAGTATACAGGGTGTTTATATTAGAATTAGATTGTAACTCTATGATGTAGAATAAAAGCAAAAAGGCATAAGGAGGCTTTTTAAAAAATATATTTTTTTTTTACATACATACCTCTTACAATATTTCTTTCCCCCAAAATATAGTATTACAGCGCATTTCTCTTTGCACCCACATAAAAATAACATTATGATATCAGACCATATCCAGACCCACGCTCCATAGGTGGCTGTAGTTCAAGATGTTTTTTTTAATAATCCTGCAGTACAAAGAACTATGCTTTATTGAAGGCATCAAAGGGGTGTACAGTACTTGGCAAAAATTAACTAAAAATCCAACAATTATACTACTACTACTAAATAATAATAGTGAACAATTGAAAGGCGCTAAAAATGTAATGCGAGCGGACAGCAGAAAATAAATAGAACATTTATTACAAAGCCAACTAAACAAGAAATACATTTATCATCTGTCTGTATTACGTAATTTCTTGGTAGGATAATAAAACGAAACATAAACCGTGTACAGCAGCTGAATCTTACATTGTAAAATGTTCTATACTATTCATCTTGTGGCAAATATGTTAATACCGCTATTAAATATTGATAGCTCTGTAGGTCCTTGGCATTGTCTCTTTTAGGGTTCATTAATGCAAGTTTTCTATGTAATGCATTCCAATGATGCTGAAACTCATTAATAATTTAACAATCGAGCAAACATGTTCATTATTTGTTGCGTGATCCACAGTAGATTATTTGGATTATATTTAAATATTTAACTAAGACAAGTTCATCAGTTGCAAAACTCTCAGCAAAAAGTTGCAGTTATCCTGTTAAACCATTTGAATAACTGTGGCTAATTTAAAGTGACAAAATTGATTTGTTTAAGCAGCAGGAGGTTGTTTGCGAACCTGTCTTGAGCAATTCTTGTCATTTTGTAAAGAAAATAATCTAGTCATGGCTACTGTACTCGGTTAGATGCTGTAGGGGCTGGAAACTCTACTCTGGGACACATTTGGTTTCTGAGTTTCGTAGGGTTTTCTGTACTTCAGCAGGCTTTAGGGACCTGACAGCAAATTGTTACAGGGTTTTCACCAAACCTAATTTGTGTAGTTTTGAGTTTAACCTGCACTGAAATATCCAGATTTAACAACTGTTTTGTATTTCATCTGGCTAACCTATAATACACAAGCTGGGGACAGCAGAACTGGCATGTGAAAAACGGCCTGTATTTTATGTTTCCCTTCTAACAAACATCCCTTTTTACTACTTTTTTGAGTAAAGTTTGTTATTTAATTCTCTGGTCTTAACTCTGAGCCTGGACCACTTTCAAACAAAGGCTGAATTGCTGTATTGTTTTAAATTGGTTTGTGTGTATTTGACAAGATTGGAAAGTTCACCAAAGACTTGTTCTGGTTCCCATCTGGGCCAGTCTAAATTGGTTTACCACGAATAAGCAGTTGCTGATGTTGTTCTCTACCCCTATAAATACATTATTTCAGAAGGTTATTCAAGTACAGTAGGGCCTTCCAGCTGATGTGACTGCATTCTAGGTGGGTGCTTCCTCAGTTTGTGAATGATAACACGTAAACAAGGCTACATGTGATGAGGTTTTGAGTGCATGCAAAAGAGTGGTCTAACTCTTTTCACATGGTGAGAACTTGTCTGAAATTTGCATTTTTCATCATGTGAGGCATGACCCAAGCTACACAATGTCAACGTTTAATCTATAGTTTAACTAGGTTTTTTTTAAAATTTTATATATACACATACTCGCATTTTAAATATTTACAGAATGTGATTCAACCAGATACTAACTTTGAAGTTGCACTCAAAATAAAATTTATATACAATTGTTTGTATGCGGGTATGAAATGGCTTCTAATAATCCATTAAAGTTAAGAACAGCAAGTACTGCAAAATTATGTGTGTAACAGCTATTTTTAAACCGGGCTTCTTATAAATAAGAAGTGATAGATAATTATGATGGAAAATTTTAATCTGAGGTAATGGTTAGTTAAATTGGCACACTCTCATTTTGAGCTCTTCATCCTTGTTTGTTTTTACAGCTGACATGTTTCCTGGGGGCTGCATAGTTTGTGATGCATTCCAATTGTTTGATTTGTGTGACGACTAGAGCTAATGATGGGTTCAGGGTCTGTTTCACAGGCAGAAATATTTTAAACTTACTGTAATGTGTTTAAAAGCATTACGTTAGTGGGAAAGCTTTGTTAGCAGGCGTTGTGTTGGCTGCAAACTATCGTAAATAAATGTTCAACTAGTTCAACTAACAGAAGGTGGCAATGAACACACAACTCTTTCATTCAATTTAAGTAATTATGAAATTATAATTTGTGTCATGCTGTTTCCACTGTTTGCTATCCACAAACACAGACTTGAGCTACTGTACTGTATTTTCCTATAAGGTTCCTTCCTTGGCTATGCATTCCTGATTTCCCTCATTTAAGATCAATAGATACATTGGCTTGCCACATTTTTACACATTTATTTTCAGTGCTGTTCAGCAGCCACAAGTTTTGTGCAGGGGCTGACAATTCTCATCACTCCATAATTTAGACCTTCGTGTGTTGTAATGACACTTGATAGGAGCCCAACATGCAGTGAAGAGAGATGGTTGCAGTTTCTTGTACCATATACTTAGAGTAGGGGTTTCAACTGGGGGTATTTCCAAGGGTCATAGAGGGTATGCAGGACGACTCAGAAATGCAAATAAAAATGAAGGTAAAAAAAATTAATGATCTTGATAATTTTTACGGTGTTATATAATCTCTAAACCACTGTGCATAAATATTTCAATTTTGCTTAGCAACTTAAAGTGAACCGCAGATGAAAAAAAACCAAAAAAACAGAACTATCGCATACCACCTCAGTGGATTTCCACTCTGAGTGGGAGAAGCAGGGGTCTGGTGATTCTGCCTATGGAGAGCGCTCTGTGCTGCTCATTAACTGTGCTGTTTTACCTCTTTCGTATAATTTGAATACTAATCAGTTAAGCACATTATTTCGGCATTTATTTTTTAGAAGAGTGAATGCGCCGGTAAACATTAATAATAATCAAAATACTCTTACTTTGATGTTTTTTGTTTTATTTATTAAGCACGGCTGCATTTTTGTAACAGCAATAGCGGCGAGTTGAAACGGATACATTTTTTACTTGCAAAATAAAAATGAAGGAAGAAAACACAACAGAGTACAGAAAATGCAAAGCGACAACGTTATAAAATCCCTTTGGATGATAATATTGGCTTTAATAATAATAATAATAAAAAAAGTTTCAGTGTTAGTTATTATAGTTTTATCTTGAGGTTAATGTTTTTGATATAGTAAACATTTTAGATGGCACAATTATGCAGTGATGGGAAATAAATGGTAACATGCTAAACATTTACAGTGCAGACTATTTTGTATTAGTTATAATAACTTTGCTGAATAGAAAGTGAGATTCCCAAAAAACTATTTATAGTTTTTAAAACTAGAAAAACTAGTTTTTCACTTAAGTTGTGAGTGTTAGTGGGTGACCTAGCCTGTATCTCTAGTGGTAACTGCTTTAAGAGTAACAGAAGAGCCAAAAGACTACTCCTTCCACAGCTGTACACTGATTAACATTTTCATTCAGAATGTATCTTCAGGACGTACACAGGCATGCAAATCGAATCGTTTTGTCATTTTTGTGTCCGTGATTGGATTTATGACAAACTACTGCAGTTTGAAGCACTCTTGCCTCTCTGTCAGTTATACAGTAACTGGATTGTTAACTAGAGGGGTATATCATAGTTAAAAACTGGCCTTGACAAGGGATATGTTGAGGTGAGAAAAAAGCAACTAAAAACCTAACAACTAACAACTGCCAGATATTTGTGTTTACATGGAGAGCTAAGCCCACATGCGTGCACTATCGTTTAATCACTTCAGTAAGCCCAGGAGTATGCTTTTATCTTCTGGCTCAAGCGTGAAAGTCTGTGTTTCTGTCCTGGTGTGCTTGATAGAAGTGCCCCACTGTTGGAGTGAGAGCCTGATCCCATGGTCTGCAGTACTGTAATCCCTATCACTAAAGCTTCCATATAAGGGTAAACTTTGCTAAATTAATCACACAGTGGCTGGGGACAATTCTTAGTAACAAAGGAATGTGATGCTTGGCACTGTGTGATTTATAAAGTGGGCATGATTTTCAGAAATGGTGGTATTTGTGAGACTCTAGAGAGGTGCTCGGGTCTCCTAATTGTATAAGAGATGTCATCTTGTGCAGTTCTGGCTGCTCAAACTGTATGAACTGTCTCTTATACGGTAAGATACCAATACACACAATGTATTCACTTATAAATCACACAAATGAAGATTGTATTCAGGAATAGCTTTAAAAAGAAAAAATATTTTGTATTTTGTAAAATATTTTTGAATATTGGAATTAGGTGTGGTGTTCTATGCACGGGTGACATCTGTACACAGGATTAGGGGTAATGAAATTCAGCAAGTACTGCTCTGCTATTTATCCAGAGAGCAGACTGTTTCCATGCAGTCTTTTCTTTTCATCTGTTTTGTGGCACATTTTTGTATAGGACTCACTTTGCTGTTCTCGCTTTTCATTTAAAGTGTCCAGTATATTTTTCAGTTACATTTTACTATTTTTTATAAATACGTGATCTAGGCAACATTACAGTCCAACCAAGTCAGTTTTTTGGCAAGAGCCTATTGATCTGAAGCATCCAATGGATAAGTTAGTTTTTACTTGGATGGGTTAGTTTTATTAGTAATTTGAGCTAGAATGATTTACTGTATTTTCCCCAAAGGCCCTGTGGTGACAGAGAAGAAGCATTTAGTGTACCTTTTGTCCAGGGCACCTGCTACCATATTTCTGCTGTTGGAAACCTTCCTTCAACCTGTAGTATTTTTCAACTTTTGCACTGAGTTCCCCATTTGCCTTTCATTTAGTGTGCCCCTCCCTCACCCCTATGTAGACTAAATTGCAATCAAACACATACTGTACACCAAAAATATCACATGCATGTTTCTTAACATATAGCTTGTCAATTTTCTTTGACTTTGGTCATTCACTTCTGCAGCAGTACAGTTGGCCTATGGATTTTTTTTTTATCCCAGTCAGAGCAGACAATCTGTGTACATATTGGTAAATTGACTGGATACGTGCATTTATGCCATGAAGGAAAAAGGCTTTTTGTTTAGTCTGATTTGTCTATGAGTTTGGTACGTAAAAGTAAACGCAAACCATGTTAAGGTTATACGCCAAGATTCCCTTCAGTAAAATATTCTTCAGGGAAAAACGAAACTTTTGCCTAAAAACGGCCTATGTGGGGGAAAAAAAAGATGTAGCAGAAAATGAAAACAAATTGTTAATTTACAATTTGTTTTCAAAAGTTGTTTAAATAATTCTTATTTTTTAACATTCATATTTCACTTCAGTGACAGTCAATCAAAATCATGCCTGAAAACAAAATAAATAAATCCTCCCCTGCAGGAGGAACAAAAGGAGGGGCCGTGGATTAAATCAGCCTATCGGTGACTTGCTTTGTTAACAAGCATGCGCTAAGACAGCAACTACCAAATCGCTCTCATTCGATTGCCTGTGCCTTTAAAGGGCGTAGTCTAGTGGTACACTCATTCGCTCCTGTTAGTGACAGTCAATTAGTGATCAGACCTTTTTGGATGGACGGCTTCAGTCTCTGCCCGTCAACTAGCTCTTGAAACCGTCTCTGACAAGTATTTAACAGTTAACGGAAACGTTGTGTAAGTAAACAAAACAATTAGTAAATATCTGGAGGAGGTACTGTATAGGCCCTGGAGTTCAATGTGTTTGTTACACTATAAATATGTGTACAGTAAGCACATTCTGCAGGTTATGAAGCAGGTACAGGTTTAGCAAGCAGGTTTCTATTGTGTATTTTTATTTTTTTTAGACCACGAAACTTCTCTGTGGTTACCAGGGATGGATTTTAACCTATTTAGTTAACCATGAGTAAGGATATGATTTTGTCACGATGAAAATCATGTCACAGTTGCGGCTAAAAATAGAATGGCCACAGTCAAAATGGAATGGTCATGGCTATTTATTATTGTAATATATTATAATTGTAATACATACCACTTCCTTAGGAGATTAGCATGAGCTACTATAGGAAATCTGGAGAAGCTTCCCTTTTTGTCTGGTGCTTGTAGTCTGCCACAAAACACTGCAATACACGGCTTATTGGCTTTAATTTGTATTAAATTTAAGTAGGGCTACTTACTGTAGAAATCACATTATGTAGGACCATGGAAAAATAGGGCAGCAGTGTGGAGTAGTGGTTAGGGCTCTGGACTCTTGACCGGAGGGTCGTTGGTTCAATCCCAGGTGGGGGACATTGCTGCTGTACCCTTGAGCAAGGTACTTTGCCTAGATTGCTCCAGTAAAAACCCAACTATATAAATGGGTAATTGTATCTAAAAATAATGTGTAAAAAATAATGTAATTGTATGTAAAAATAATGTGATCTCTTGTAACAATTGTAAGTCGCCCTTGGTAAGGGTGTCTGCCAAGAAATAAATAAATAATAGTAATAATAATAATAATAAAAGACGTTAACGTAGATTGTATACACTCTAAGTATTTGAAAAAGTAATACTGTTGTAGCTCAATTATGCCAGAATGTGTCGCCACGAGAGGCACTCAGATATAAGTGAAAAGCATACTCCAAGTTAATTAATTCATTAATGCCTACATTTTGTGGCACCATGCGTTGTAGTACCCTAAAGGCCTGGACACACCAGCACTTCGCTTTTTTTTTTTTTTTTTTTGACGCGCGGTAGACCGTGCCACACCAGCGCGTCTATACTCAAGCATCAATAGTACTTTATAGCATTACATTTGCCGTGAAACTATACTCCCTCCCCACACTGTTGCTGTTACCTACTGTACAAAGAAAATATGGCTGTGTTTTGAGAAGACATGGAAAGTGTGACATCAAGAGGAGGAGGGGGAAGAGATTCGTACTGTACATAAGTTTGAACATACATTTCCATTTGACTTGAACTTCTTAAAGGGAATTGATAGTCTTCCAAAATAAAGAACTTCATCTTTAATACCGTGCCTGTTTAAACATAGATAATCACAGTATGTGTTTATGCGTGTTTGTGTGTGGTTTTCATTTTTTTTTTGTGTGTGTGTAGGGGTGTACTTATGTTGTGTGTAAACAGTCAATAATATTACTAGACTACAGTTTTACAGCAACTGATTATGCAGCAAAAGATCTGACCGGTACATCTTGTAGCTCATATAGTGATATTTTTTGTTTTAATAACTTTGCTGTACGGCTACTGACTCAGGTATATGATTGTACAGTTCGGCTTTCATCATCAACGTTGCTTGTAAGCTCGAAACTGATTGGTCCATCGCGATCCGGAAACTAAATGCCCTCCGAGAAGGAATGTTTTACTCGACTTGCATACGTAATGAATTGTGGAAATTGCCGCTATTTTACTGGAAGAAATTTCACTGTAAACTTTTTTTTTTTATAAATAAAACTATTTTAGGCGGCTCATCTGGCAAAGTAGACGGCAAAGTAGCCGACCGCCAGCTGGAAATGAGAAGACTGAACATGTATTTAATGTGTTTTCATTTATCACCAGTGTGTTTGTAGTTATGGTTTTTTGTTAACTTATAGTTATGACATTCTTAGTTTTTAGTTATAGTTAGGTGTAGTTATTAGTTTAATTTGCTATAGTTATTATTACAGTTAACTAAATATAATTTTAGTTAATATTTAGTTATTACGGTTAACAGAGTGGTGATGACCTTGAAATCTGTCGAGGTAAAAATAACTTGGGTAATGCCAGGCTCTACCCCACTTCACAGTACACAAAAATGTATTGATCAGAGATCACCATTTATTAGCTAAGTCTTGCTGTACAGCCCTCCACACACTTTAATACAGGCTTTCCAAGAGATCTGGAGAAAACATACTGTCGGGCCATATTTATAAAGCATTTACCTTTTTTTCCTTGTTAGAAAACAGCACAAAGAAGTTGTAGTGTCAGGGAAATCTTTCGTATGCTTCTGGAGTTCTACGAATCCTGTGGAAATTGATGAAAGTGGCATGGGAAAAACAGGTTGTAGGTGGAGTCTTTATACCAAAAGAAAAAGATTCTACAAGCAGTCAGTTTCGCCCTATTTACCTATTTCTCTTTCACGGTACACAGATTATCACGATAGTAGAGGTTATTTTTCAATTACTTTAACTGAATAAAAAGAAAAAAATAACAATTTCTGTCTTTTTTTTTTTTTTTTCTCTGTGGGATATGGTCTGCAACACAAGGAAGCTACAGACTTAGAGCAAGATTCTAGCAAGAATGAAAAAACATACTAGCACACAGGTGGAAGAAAAATAATCTTAATGAAATTGTCCTTCTGTTACCATCATTAATAGTTGCTTTATTTACACATTTTATTTAAATGTACTTAGAAACAGTACATAATTACAAAATATGAAACATCTGTATTTCTTTAAATACATTTTAAGTACTTGCTTTACACACATACTGCTAACTATTCTCAATTATTTTTCAAGTAGTCTGCAAAATAAATTATTTTGTACTATACAACCTGTAAGTATGGAATAGAGCAGTATGGACATGATGTTCTTTATTCATATTACTTTTTTATTACTTTTTTGTTATTTCATTTAAAATTTAAGAAAACACATTTTAATACCTTTATCAACTTTATTCGAGGTAGCCTGTTTTTCTGGTGGCATAAAAGCCTATAACGTGTACATTTTAATGAACGTATTGAAATTATATACTGATAATTGAGGGTGGAACAGAGGACAGTATAGAGAGGGCGCCGCACTGAAAAAAAAAAAGTATGTTCTTAAAGTGACCTTGCTTGTTGACTGCTGACGTCTTTTAACTCCACCGGGTGCTATGTACTGAAGGGCATGTTTGAAGTTGTTCCTGCTTTCGTTGTTGTGCATTTGCCACATTCTGTGGATTGGATGTACATCCTATGGTATTACCCCGCTGTATTTTTTTTTTGTAGTGAAAGTACACACTAGGGCTGTCAGTTAAGCCTCAAAATTAAGAACATAAGAAAGTTTACAAACGAGAGGAGGCCATTCAGCCCATCTTGCTCGTTTGGTTGTTAGTAGCTTATTGATCCCAGAATCTCATCAAGCAGCTTCTTGAAGGATCCCAGGGTGTCCACTTCAACAACATTACTAGGGAGTTGGTTCCAGACACTCGCAATTCTCTGTGTAAAAAAGTGCCTCCTATTTTCTGTTCTGAATGCCCCTTTATCTAATCTCCATTTGTGACCCCTGGTCCTTGTTTCTTTTTTCAGGTCGGAAAAGTCCTCTAGGTCGACATTGTCAATACCTTTTAGAATTTTGAATGCTTGAATCAGATCACCGCATAGTCTTCTTTGTTCAAGACTGAATAGATTCAATTCTTTTAGCCTGTCTGCATACGACATGCCTTTTAAACCCGGGATAATTCTGGTTGCTCTTCTTTGCACTCTCTAGAGCAGCAATATCCTTTTTGTAGTGAGGTGACCAGAACTGAACACAATATTCTAGGTGAGGTCTTACTAATGCATTGTAAAGTTTTAACATTACTTCCCTTGATTTAAATTCAACACTTCTCGCAATATATCCAAGCATCTTGTTGGCCTTTTTTTATAGCTTCCCCACATTGTCTAGATGAAGACATTTCAACATAGTCAACATAAACTCCTAGGTCTTTTTCATAGATTCCTTATTCAATTTCAGTATCTCCCATATGATATTTATAATGCACATTTATATTTCCTGCATGCAATACTTTACACTTTTCTCTATTAAATGTAATTTGCCATGTGTCTGCCCAGTTCTGAATGATGTCTAGATCATTTTGAATTACCTTTGCTGCTGCAACAGTGTTTGCCACTCCTCCTATTTTTGTGTCGTCTGCAAATTTAACAAGTTTGCTTACTAAACCAGAATCTAAATCATTAATGTAGATTAGAAATAGCAGAGGACCAAATACTGATCCCTGTGGTACACCACTGGTTACCTCGCCCCATTTTGAGGTTTCTCCTCTAATCAGTACTTTCTGTTTTCTACATGTTAACCACTCCCTAATCCATGTGCATGCATTTCCTTGAATGCCTACTGCGTTCAGTTTGAGAATTTGTTCAGCATAAAAAAAACAAACGGCATTCACGCACTGATTTTTTTTTGTTGTTTTTGTTTTATGTTTTAACAGAAATCGTTTGACAATATGTGAATACTATAAATCACACATTGAATGTCACTCGCATGAAAAATTCGATCTTTTTATTTGTATAATGCATATTACTTAAACAAAAGTTGTTGTATTAAAATTCAACCAAATCTTTATACATAGCAACTCTATATATGCCGCTGCCGTGTATGGAGCAGGGTATATTATCCAAAGCACTGAGGCGGTACCTATAGCGGTTGTAGTGCTTCAGTAAAATATGTATGGAATACCTGGTGTACAAGACAGTGTAAGAGAAGTGCTATGGCAGAATGTTTGAAATCATACAAAATATACGCAAACACTAATAATTAATTTAGAAAAAACTGAGCACCGTCTATCCCTCCCCCCTCCAGCCCGTGTTAACCAGAAGCAAATTTCTTCATTCACCATCTCGACAGCAAAGCGATAGCATAAGCAGTATTGAAAGAAATGTCTCTCAACCCCTCTGCCGTTTGGGATTTTTTTGTTAAATGCCCAGACGACCAAAAAAAAAAAAAAAAGGTGAATGCGAACTGTGCAAGCGACTGTTGATGTATCATGGAGGCACAGCCAATCTCTGGGGTCACTTTACAATCATAAGTTCATATTATTAGAATGGCTGGAAAGCATGTTGTTTCTGTTAGGATTTTTATTTTATTTTTCTTTCGCTCTTTTAAAAAAATCTATAAAATCGACACAGTTGCACGGAAACTCACGAAACTTGGCAGGGTGGTAGGCTCCTAAGGCAAGTTGTGTCAGAGCTTAAATGAAGATCCTAGGTCGCATGTTGTGGCGGCCATATTGGATTTCTCGAGAATTTTGGACAATTTAAAAAAAATCTTCTCCGAAACCGCTTATCGCAGAGATGTGAGACTTGGTGCAATAGACTACCGTCATGGCCTAGATTTACAGTTGTTCAAGAGAAGTCGATTGGTCACCTGGTCTGGCGCCCATATTGGATTTGTCAAATATTCAAACGTCTTCTTCTCTGGAACGATTTTGCCAATTGAAGCGAAACTTTGCATACATAGCCTTGGCAAGGTTGTCTTAAGTTCATTAAAAGCAAGCTACATTAAAAAAAAATGGCTGCCATGACTATGCTCAATTTGCATGTATTGCAGTATTCATTTACGGTACAATATTGTAGACTCGTGAATCTCCACAGAGTGGTGGTAGAGGCCTTTGGGAAGTTGTGTCAGAGTAAAAACAAAGTCATAGGTCACATGTTTTGGCAGCCATACTGGATTTGTCAAAAATATTCAAACCTCTTTCTCTGAAACTGTTATGCCGATTTAAAGCGAAAATTTGCATACATAGCCTTGGCAAGGTTGTCCATCAAGTTTGTGCAAAGCAACTCGCTACATAAAAAAACATGGCTGCCGTGAGCCAATCATATTTCAGCTATGGTCAAATTGCACATATTTGCACATTACCTTGCTAAAGCGCAAATGCAAAACTTGTTTAGAACTCCTTTGAGTTTAGACAGTGTCATAGTTACAATAGAATACACAAATTAACCCATATATGCTCCATTCAAAAATTAACTTGACCGTGACCTTTGATCTTTCCTCACGGTCAAATGCAAAGTAACTTAGAACTCCTTACATAGAGCAGATAGGGTAATGGTTACTATGGAATACATATAGGAACCCACATGTGCTCTATTCAGAAATTACCATGACCTTTGACCTCTCCTGAAGGTCAAATGCAAAACTAGCTTGTAACTCATTACATAGTGTAGATAGGGTCATGGTTATTATGGAACAGATATAGGAACCCATAAATGCTCTATTCAAAAATTGCCTTGACTGACCTTTAACCTCTCCTTAAGGTCAAATGCATAAGTGGCTTATAACTGCTCAGAGAGTGCAGGTAGGGTCATGGTTACTATGGAACACAGATGGGAAGAAGAATGCCTTGGAAGCCGTCAAGTTGCTTGCATCTTCTTTCTTCTTCTTCTTTGTAGTAGTAGATAAGCTGCTTGGAACGGGGACTGTTGAATTAAGTTTGTTTTCCCTAAGTCCGCTGCAGATACGTGTAAATAAACATGTATTTTTATTTTTATCTAAATTCTAAAAACATGATTACTGTTCTACATAATATATTTTTAAACTACATATGAATGTTTTATTCCATTCCATTTATATGGCTTGCCTGTAAAATAGGATTTTCTAACAAATATAAACAAGTAACTATGGTGACGTCACCAGTAAATTATGCAAATTAGTACCATTGAAGGTTCGAACCTTCCTTCAGTAATGTGTTCCGAACCGTCGAAGATCAAAATGTACCCATCATTGCAGCCCTACTAACTTCTGATCTGTTACGATAATTAAGCTGCAATGTGTAATCCGGTACAGTAACTTCCGGTTATTTAGGTTTGTTAAAATCTTGCCCTTTCATGTCCTGAATTGTCACGGATTGAACCCATTTGAGCAACCCAGTTTCAGGAGGTCTGTGTATAGTAACCTGTGACCCACAAAAAAACATTTTGAGAAACCTTGTCTCACACATGTAGTCTTGAGCTGAAATAAAATCAAATTGGTTAAAATTTAAGCTGAAAATTCTACCAAAAGAGGAATTTTGAAAATTAAATTAATATTTGTGTTTATCACTGTCAAGTTATGTAGACTGTAGATCTGTTAGCCCCACTTTTTGTAATTCTCAAAAAAAAAAGTACAGTTTGTTTTTTTTCCTTTTTGTAGCACCTCTGCCTTCCCTACGTGATAGTCTATCTTGGAGAGACCAGATGGATGCAGACTTTTTTCCCATCCATCCTCTATGGGCATTTTTACTGTTCAACACAACTGTCCCTGGGTCAGTTTTGTGGTATTGGTTTGATTTTTGTAGCTGGTGCTCGGTAACGCGGTATACTTTTTTGTATTTCTCGGACAACTTTGTCCATCACTATCCAGTGTTTACAGTTTTAAAGCCAAGGTAAAATACTGTACATGACATGCCAATTTACTGTATAAACCAATCTAGCACTTACATTATGTTTAAGGATGCATTTTGTTTCCAGAGATTGCATCAGGTCTAAGCTCAGTAGTTTTTATTTATTTATTTATTTATTTATTTATTTATTTATTTATTTTTTGGCAGATGCCTTTATCCAAGGCAACTTACAGGTGTTACTGGGCAGTACAGGGTTACAGTGAAAAATGTATATTTAAATACCCAGTATTCTAAAAGTCCTGTACTAGTGCACCACTGCACAAGATTGCATTTTATTTCTGAGAGCACTGTAGTGTTAATTCAGGTATAGGATTGTCTGATTCTTTCCACTGTGTACTAATCCTTGAGTAAGTAGAACAGCACTTTCAAAAAAACACAGCTCTGCAACGTTTGTGTTGTCGACTGAATGTTTCAGAGGATTTAAAAATCTATTTAAAAAATGCAGTCTTTAAGAACCTGCGTACCAACCAAGAAGATAACAAAAAAAACCTCCCATGTCATTTACCTTAATCTGAAAAGAAAGTATTAACTGAATGCGTATATTATGTCTGCAAGGAAAATGCTAAGATGGTGGTTTTCGGGTAGTCAGTGCATCTTTAAAAGCCAGTTCCGCTGATCTGGCAATCGGTGGAACAGACCAGTTACAGTGGGGCCTTGCTTCCTGGTTTGTCTGGGATTATTTCTTGGATATTTCTTGCAGCTACAGCTGGGCCATTTGGCGGTCCTTCTTTTCATTGCTGTGTGACGACAGAGGAACTAGGCAGGCTGCCAGCGTGTTTGGGTATAATGGAGCCAGTGGTATGTACAAAATGTGATTACTACTGTCAACACCAGAGTGAATAAAGGGAGCGCATTCCCCTGATAGATAGTTACTAAGTGAATGAACTATTGAAGCAAGGAGTAGGAATGAGGCCACCTTCATGGAGGAAGAATGAAGTAGTTTGTGGTCCAAGTGTGGGCTGTGGCATTCTGGGGGGGGTTTCAATCAACTGCTTTATTAGATTTACTGCAGACCAGTATAATACAAAGTCTGACTCAGATATTCCTAACAGCCTGCTGTGGGTTTTAATGAGACCATTTTTCAAATAATTTGGAACATTTAATGAAGTATTGTATGTCAGCAGGACCTTCTTTTCCAATGTATCCTAAGTAGCTTCCTATTGTTACCTTGGTTTCTGGGGCAACAGACAATATCTCTTGCAACTGAAAGAAAAAAAAAGTTTTATGTCTTGAGAGCTTTACTCATTTGAAGTTGCTTCTGGTAAAAAAAAACAACCAAAAAAAAACATTGTGTAAGCTCTCAAATGATGTTACTTTAGTTTGACCAGAAATAATCTCACTTTCTCAATTTGTAAGTTGAATTTATTTTGACTTACTGCACTTCTCAAGCATGACCCACGTTGACAATTGTATGTTAAGCAAAAAATATTGTGTAGATGTTAGTTAAATCTGTTACATACTGATGCAGTATTTTGACTTTTCGTCCCCACAGCTGTTCATAGAATTACTTTAAAAATACAACATGAGAATGCTTAGAAGGCTTTGCTGTTCCCTCTCTGCCAACAACAACCTGTTGGGAATGGAAATGTTCGGCTGCACCGGATGGGTGTTTGGTGTTTACAGGACTGTATCGGATCCAGGGAAAAATGACTTTCAGTCTTTCCTTTCCTTGCAAAAAAAAGAGGAAGCATACAATGACTAACCGCTAAAAGTCATTTCCACCCTCACGTCTCACTGGTAATTGTTTTGATGTTTTTGACTGTACAGTACAGTGTAGAACGTCCAAGTAGTTGGTAAGGTGTCAGAATTTGCATCCCTCATGAGTAGTTCTGTAAACACGCTGGTTGACGTAACAATATAGCAAGTGATTAAAAAAACGATGATTGTATGTGTCTGTGTGTTTGTCTTATATATACCTTTTAAGGTAGGGGTTGATTGACTCTTTCCAAATATACTAAACAAAAGAAATAGTCAAACAAACAACCCAAACTACACTGTTAAGGAAACCTACTGCAGTCTACAGGTGTGTGTTGGGCCCCCAATGAATGTGCCTGAAACACACATTGGTGTTTTGTGGTCTCCTGAGGCCAGTTGTTCTGTTGATCTTGTTTTTTCTTGACATGTTATAGCTTTTATTTAATCTCTAAAATCAGTTTCCCACATTAATACTGTCACTTCTGTATAAGGTTTTGTTCAGAAACATGTTTGTGCTGGTTGAGGTTGCAATTTTCCGTGATTAGTTTTTAATGTGGTTATTGTGGCATGGAGAGTCGGTTTTCTGAACGTTTAGTAAATGACTCCCATCGTACAACGCATCCTGCAGCCTTTAACATCTGCTTCTTTGTCTTTTTTAATTATGGCATGTTGTAAACATAATTAACTTTACCAAATGGTTGCCATGGAAAAAATATCGACTTTCAAAGCTGAAGAAAGTGTGGCTTCCTGTACCTGTTTTGGGTGTGAACAGAAGGTGAACTCTTGTAGAAGGGAGCTGGTTGGATGTATTCAGTGTTTTGGGTGATTTCAAGTGCTGTGAAGTTTGTGGGCCTTCCTGTATGTACTGTAAATACATATTTATTTGATAAATAATTTTTGAACAGAAGTCATGGTTTCCTATGATTTGAAAATACATTTTAGCCTAGAGTACATGCAAACAGTACCTCGCACATTTACTTCAACTGTACAGTAATTCTGTCTAATTCCTAAGCCCACCTGTTTTATTTAATGTGTGTACTCTAGGTCATTCCAGTGCATGTTCAAACTTCACAAACAGTGAGACACATCTGTTTTGGAGTTATTTGAGGCAGATGGGATGAAAGGCTGACTTCACAGACAACTCATGATGTCTAACTAATTTCTACTTAAGGCTTGTTTTGGCCTTTTTTTTATCATGTACTATTTAGGGGTGAGATTGAATATTCGAGTGATCAAGTTTTGAATACTCGTTAATTTCTAAAACAAATTGAAAAATGCGCCAACTACACCCGAATAAACACTTTATTTTTGAGAGGAGGTAGTTAAGTGATCAGCCACTACAATTCTCACGTCACTGATAATTGACAGGGAGGCGGGCACCCTTCATTACCTAGCCCTGCTATTGGCTAAGGGAGTACATGAGCAGTGACAATGACATCTTAAACCTATGCGTGCAAGTATTTTGAAAAGTTAAACAAGACCACCGTGCAGTATAATCTCTGCAGCACAAGTATTTTGTATTGTAAATCAACGAGTTAAATGCTCAATCATCTGAAATGCAAGCACCAATCTGCTACTTTGGAAGAAAACACAGAATATGACCAAAAAAACAAACAAGCATTGTGTCTTTTACTCTGCGCAGTGGATTTTGACTGCAAACTACCCGGGCAATGTTAAGCTGTCCTATGTGTGGTTGCTGCTGATACGTTCTAAGGACCTGTTACTGAGTAATTCGAGGTCGAGTATTTGTTTGTTCGAAGCCTTTATTCTTGGTATACTCGAATATCTTACTCTTTGAAATTTCCACCCCTAGTACTGATATGAAAACAGGCATACAATATAATAACTCGAGTAGCTATTGTCATATTTCTGGTTAAAGTCAGACAGGTTGCTGGAAGGTTTAAGTTTCTTTGTTTACTTGTTTAATACATTAAATTTAAATCTTGAACAGAAATAGAATTGAAGCAGTTAAAAATATTGTTTCTTAATTGTTTTCTGCTTTTTAAAAAAAAAAAAAAAAAAATCCTTTCCTTTGCACTTGCTTCAAAATAGGGCCCTCACTGTACTGTAATTTGTCTTGTTGACATTGTCAACAGTATACAGGTGGAACTTGACCTCGACCTGCCCTCCGCTCTCCTCCCCAGCCCTGGCTCTCCTCTGTGTACTGAACTGCGCTCAGCTGAAAAGAAATAGAAGAAAACCAATCTCCCTGCTGCCTTGGATCTCTCTTTCTCGCTCCTCTGCCAAACGCTCCTACTTCCACTCTATCATTCAGTCTTCCACTAACAATCCCAATAAACTTTTCTCTAACTTCTCCTCCCTCCTTAGCCCCCCCACCCTTTCCACCTTCCTCTCTCGGCTGATGACTTTAGCTCCTTCTTCTCCAAAGTCAGACAGCTGCAAACTCTTCACTACCTCTCCTCCTTCCCCACCCATCCCCTGTCATCTGCTCACACACTCCCCATCACCCTCTGCAACCCTTACTATTTTACCCTCCTCTTCCTTCTCGCCCGTCTCTGACCCTGATTTTTGCTCCCTGCTCCAGAGCCCTAAACCCACCACATGTACTCTAGACCTCCTCCCAACTCACCTTTTGCAGGCTGCTGACCCTGCTCTACTCCACTCCCTTCATCTCCCCTCTTCTCAACACCTTTTTGCTCTGTGGCTGTTTCCCCTCTGCCTTCAAACAGGCGTGCATCCCCATCTTAAAAAAAATGTCCCTTGATCCCTCATCCCTCCAGAACTACCATCCTGTCTCCCTTCTATTGTTCCTTTCTAAAACCCTTGAGCGAGCGGTACATCTCCAGCTCTCTGCCTTCCTGTCAACACATTCTCTGCTCGACCCCCTCCAATCTGGTTTTTGTCCAACACACTCCACTGAAACTGCTCTTTTCTGTCACTAACTCTGTACTCTTTGCCCATGCCGTCTCCTTCTCCTCTGTCCTAATTCTCCTCGACACACTCTTTTCTCCTATCCTCCCTTGCTGACCTGGGACTCTCCGGCACTAATCTTGACTGGTTCTCCTCCTACGTCTCCAATCGCATATACTGGATGTCTTGGCGTGGCTCACCTTCTGCCTCTTGCTCTCTTTTGACAGGTGTCCCCCAAGGCTTGGAACTGGGACCCCTCCTGTTTTTTCTCTACACCCGCTCCCTTGGTCCCCTCATCTCCTCCCATAGCGTCTCATATCATCTCTATGCTGATGATACCCAGATCTTCACCTTTCCCCCCCCTCTGACCCTGACGTTTCCTTCCGTATCTTGACCTGCCTCTCGGCCATCTCCTCCAGGATGCACTCGCATCATCTCAAACTCAACCTCTAAGTCAGAAAATGTCAGGACAAGCTGGACAGTGGATCTTTACTGTTTGTCCTGTGTTGCTCCAAGCTGTTGCTTTACAATCTCTGTGAATTACAGCTGGATATTTTGGCCTTCATAGTGGAGAATTTTTGAGATCTCCTGATAAAGAAAAAATAATTCTGATGTCCAGTTGCAGTGGCGAGGACACAAAATCATGATCTTTCAGGATCTATAGTGGGAGCTTGCAAAAAAAAAGGAGAACGTTTGAAGCACAGAGGCTTTGCAGAGAAAGGAACATTAAATATGCTACTCTCCACCCAGCAATATTAAAGACCACAACAGAAAGAGAGACTACTATTCACAGATGCAGAGGAAACCAAAGAATATGAAAGAACAGGGCAACTCAGGGACAGGCTGGAGATGACACTGCAACTGCATGTCGCAGAAACATGTTAAAAAAGAATAAAAGAGCGATAAGTCACAAATAAGATAACATTAAGGTGTAGATGTACTAAAGTGTTGCGTCTGTCGCAGTCGTTGCAAACCACATGCAAACCAGTCGGAAGTGTAGCGTGAAGTGTACAAAACAAACGCAACTCTGTTAGCATCATTTTAACGAATGCTTTGCAGCCGCATTTGTTATTTGCGCTTTAGCCTTTAAATGATTATGTAATTCTGGCCGTTCCTGCAGAAATTCGCAAAAACAGGGTGGCGATAGTGCAAATGAGGGATCAAAAATATTGTCACGAGATGTACTGTGGGCAATTGGGACACTTACAATTGAAAGCATGTTTTAAACAGTCGCAATTGTGGCTGGCATTTCCCAGTCTGCTTTTTCTCGTGTGTTGCCAGTTGTGCTCAATGTACCTAATTTTCACTAAAGTCGGTATACTTAGAAGCCTTTAAAACAAATTTCTATGACATTTCTGGTTTCTCCAACATGTTGGGAGCAATAGACTGCACACATAGACCTCCTCCCAACTCAGAATAACGCCTCCAGCTTATTCTAAGCATCTGTATAGGACCGTGATCTAGGTTAATTTTAGTTTAAATTTAAAATAATTTATGTGCATTGTAGACCAAAATACAGCAGCAGTTTGCATTCAACTTTATTTTGGTCGTCTGGGCATTTAACAAAAAAAAATCCCAAGCAGTAGAGGGTTTGAGAGATTTCTTTCAATACAGCTTACGCTATACAACGCTTTGCTGTCGAGATGATGAATGAAGAAATTAAAGATTTGCTAACACGAGCTGGAGGGGGGAGGGGCGGACGGTGCTCAGTTTTCGAAATTAAAATTTAGTGTTTGCGTATATTTTGTATGTTTCAAACATAGTCTACCATAGCACTTCTCTTACACTGTACACTAGTTATTCAATACATATTTTACTGAAGCAAATGTTAAGCTTTGACATACTATACCCTGCTCCATACACAGCAGTGGCGCCATATAGAGTTGTTACGTATAACGATTTGATAGTGGGTTTTAATACTTTTGTTTAAGTAATATGCATTATACAAATCAAAAGATCACATTTTGTATGCAAGTGATATTTAATGTGCGATTTTTATAGTATTCAAACATTGTCAAACAGTTTCTGTTAAGAGGGGAAAGAAAAACCCCAAAAAACATACAGTGCGTGAATGCTGCCTGACGAACCTTCGAATTCCTGACTATTGAACGAGCCTTCGAACACAGCCCTACCAAGGTTCAACACAATACATGCTTTTAAAGCATGTGTAAGGGGTGAGTTTATTAAAATGACATCCGCAAATAATAAAAATACTTAGAAAAGGTATGTAAACTTCAGAGAAATTAAGGAATTAGATACAGCATATGGAAGTAATCCTTCTGCAGAAAAACTTCATAAAATGACAAAAGCAAAATTTGAGATTCAATTTATAATAAATAAGCAGACTATGCGCTATACATATTAAAACAAACACATTACGAATTGGGGGTGGGGAACAAGCAAACTACTAGTACTCCAATTTAAAAATCTAGAAATTAACTCCAGCATTCCAGCAACTGAAGAGACTGGACAGCTACATACAGACACCAAGTCTATTAATAGCACTTTTAAAGAATAATACCATAAATTATATCGATCCAAATCAAAAGCAGGATTATAATTTTTTTTCCCAGGTTGAATTAACAAAATTAAATGTGGAATAAAGAGATTTTTTAACAAAAAATAACTGAAGGGGAGATTAGAGGCAATAAAATCAATGTCAACAGAGAAGGCGCCAGTGGACCACGGCTAGCCCTCACCTAAATTACAAGGTCCAGGTAGTCAAGGGGGTCTTAAATTAGCAAACTCGAAATGTTATCATTTTGCCTTCTGTGGACAGGATGACATCACTGTTCAGGCTATAGTAACCAGGAAGGTGACTCAGGAGACTCAGAGGCAGAGAATGCAGGTTTGTAAACGGTAGGGAGCATATTCAATTATAAACAAACCAAAATATACTCTAAACAAAACACATTTAACAAAACAAAAGGCACAAGGACCAAGACAAAAGGTTATTCAAAACACTCACAAACGTAAACAAACACAGACGTAAATACAGTACAGCACAGAACACAAAACACATACCTTCACCAACATTAATTCTCCCTTAACACCTGTGAACACCTTATTTATACACCTGTGGCAGGAGCCTTATTTAATCACTTATTCAATTCACGGCTCCAGCCACATTCCCACGTGTTTTATGCAGGGAGGATTTTAAATCTCTCCCTACCACCCAATAATCCAACACACCCCTGCCACACTGCCATATACCTCCCCACTATGTGTGCAGCACACATGGCTGCCATCGGCCACCTTCCCCCCGCCTCCGCCCCCCCCCCCCCCCCCCAAAACACAACCCCCCCTCCCCTCATGTCCATCTTTCCCCATGTGCGGTGGATTGGTGATTGGGGCTGTGGTGGAGGTCTCCTCACCTCCTCTTTCTTCTGCCGGGGTGTCCTCACCGCTGACAGCAGGGCAAGGTATTCCGTCAGCGAAACTGCTGCTAGGGGCAATGCTGGCAGCGATTAATGCTGACAGTGGGTTGGCACACTCTGGCAGCCAAAATGCTGGTTCCTCTGGACGTGCAGCCAGCAGTGGCAACTAGTGTTCCGTGGTATATCGATACCTACGGTATATCATGGTACCAAAATCGTACGATACCTAATATTGGGGTAAAAAAAAAGATTGAACTATCGCGATTTTTCGATACCGTTTTTTTGTGAGCTTTTAAAACAAAACTCTGCAACTGTGTGCTTTAAAAACAATATGAACTAAACATACTCATTTCCGCTTAGCGGAAGTGACCAACTACCCTGCGCGCTCTGGGAAAATTCAATTACTGCAGCAGTCATAGCTAATGCCAGAGAGAAGCTTGATGTGGAATTATTGTGGATTTCAGCCAGATGACAACAGCAATCTGGTTGAACGCGGACAGTCAAAACGTCAAGTGTTTTAAAGAGGAAATGCCACCAATTTATTGAAACATCTTTAAGATATCCATCCCAATCTCTTTGCCAAAGTTTACTTTTACTGTACGTTCTTCTGGTCTTTTAGTTTAGATAAGTGAATCCCAGTGCATATTAAAAAGTCACAGCAAAGATAACAGGATTGCCCTAGAAACTGATAAAAAGGGAGTTCATTGATGCATGTTTATTTCGTCATTACAATGCATTTGCAAGAAGCTGCAAAAATAGAATGTCATTAAAACTCTACCACATGTCAAAAAGGCTAGTAATGTTTTTATATTAACATGTATTATTTTGTGTTAATACAGATTTTATGTGCATGTAATGTGATAGCTGTGAAAATCCTGTGTTTTGAATTGCATGCATGAGTGGTGGACCAGAATGAATACTTCATTGCCAGCATGTCAGTTTCCCTAACAGGATTAATGTGACGCTTCACCTGCAGAGGAAAGCACAGGACCTATAAAGCTTCCGAGTCACACTGCAAAAGTCTACCAATGCAGACGGCTACAGATTCAGCACGAAAGCAATAAAAAGTACTTTTAGTTTATTACAGTAGCCAGAGTTGTTGTCTTTTTTGTCTAATTTACTTTCTTTGCAAGATTCTTAACAACCAAACAAGCATGATGGGCCGAATGGCCTATTTAAGATGCACTGGGGCGTTGTTTTGACGGAGACATTTGGCTTGAAAATGCTTAAAACAGAATTGTGTTCTAATAGCACGCAAGAGGACGGCATCTACCTTAGTGGCCTGTTTGTTTTAGAAATGTAGCATTAAATACAATGCTTAACTTTGTTTTTTTCACTATTGAATTGCGAATGCTAGCAGCGGTTTTTATTAAATTTATTTGGAAGTGGTGATTTTTGAAAAAGTTTTACAAAACAAACAAATATCTCAGTCTTTCCTGAGTACAATCTTCATTTGTGTGATTTATGGTACGTTAATACATTGTGTGTGGGGTGTAGGTAAGATGTGATTTTTGAATTTCCTCATGTACAGTATTGTAAATATTAGACAGCAGCTGCTCTGGTCAATACTGTTGCAACAGTCTGTCTGACAAAGCATCAGGCTTTTTGACATGGAGCCTATCAGCTTTCCAAGAATGCAGACTGCCTTTGATAAAGCACCATTAAAGGTTCATGTTTTTCTTTTTTTTTTTTTTTAATGAATTTAGTCGTCGCCAATTATTTTACCCTGGTTTTCACTCCAGTTTAGCATGCCCAATTATGATCTGTATCCTCAGCTCACCGCTCGCAACCCCACCGGGAAACGGAGGCTGGAACACGCATCCTCCGAAACGTGCACCTGCCAAGCCGTAATTTTTCGCACTGCAGATCCACAGCAATGCCACCAGACCTATAGTGCCGGAGGACAACACAGATCTGGCGGCTCCACTGCAGAGCCACAGACGCCCTATCGGCCACAGGGGTCGCTGATGCCCGGTGAGCCGTGGATTTCCCTGCCGACCTAAGCCCCCCCTACCTGGGCAGCGCTCAGCCAATTGTGCGCCGTCCCTAGGAACTCCCAGTCACGGTCGGCTGTGACATAGCCTGGATTCGAACCTGCGATCTCCAGGCTATAGGGCACATCCTGCACTCCGTGCGGAGCGCCTTTACTGGATGCGCCACTCGGGAGCCAAAAGGTTCATGTTCTTTAATAAATTGCTGTCTTCAGTAAGAGTGCATGTTGACATATAAATTGTACTTTAACTTGGAGGTCCATTTCATTCGTAGCATTTTATACAGAGTGGCTACTTTATCCTTATTCTGCTCATTGTTTAATTAATTAATTAAATTAATTAATTAATTAAGTAGGCCTGTGTGCTTTCACAGATTTCATTGTCAAAAACCCGAAACATTTTAGCAAGCATAGCGGTCATTTAGAGTACTGTACCTCCCTTTTAAAAATTATTTTTTAATAATGCATCCATTAACTAATTCAACCCTAATGACCTGTGTCTAAGAAAATTGTGTTTACAGTATGTGCCCTTTCTTTAAATGTTTCCTTATAGTGTAAGACATCTGAAACTAGTTAACCCAATGGTAGTTTTTTTTCTGAAAAGTTACTTCCTGCTTAGAGTTAAACATTTTAAATTGAGACTAATGCAGTTAAAGATCCTCTTTGAGTTTCCAGACAAAGATAGTGTAACAAAGAACTTACCCAGAAAGTCATTAAGATTTTAGACTGGTCATTGTCAAGCAGGTGAGCTCATTAAGGCATGACCTTGAGTGACCCATCGATTTCAGTACTTTTACACATGTTTAGGAAGTGATATGTGACCTCTGATTTTGATTCAGCTGATTTAACACCTGTTCAAATCCTTATTTATTATTATTTTTTTGTACATTATTTAATTGTGGGTGTAGGGCCGTGAAGAGATGGGACAATCCTTGTCTGGCTCCTTTCTTAAATCTAAACTAAGCAACATGGCTCCTACGTTGCTACTTCACCACACACATTGAGTGCCAGGTTACAGTACATTGAAAACCAGGGCCAGCCACACCAGACTGAAAGCTGCATAAGTATCTGAGAGAGGGCTCTGCTTTTTTTTTACTCTCTTAAAACCAACATCCTGCACATGTAAAATAGAACTGTAGAAATTGTTTTTTTTTTCCTGAGCAGTTTCTCTCTTGTGGTACTGCAGAATCAATTGGAAATGCGTATTTTATAGTATTTTACTGTACAAGACTTCTAACTCAATTTGTGATGTACAGTATGGGTTATTTAATAAAGTTCAGAGCCTGAGGATGATATTCATGTACTAATGTTCATCATATGTACTCTGTAGTACATGAAAAGCAAGTTTGTCTCTGATCCCAGTCATGCACAACTGGACATACTATAGTTTATTTTTATTTAGTAAATGTACTGCTTTAGTTGAGAACTTTAATCGTTGGCTTAAAGCCAACATCTACAGTACAGGTACAGTTGTACTTGGAGTGTATGATTGTTAGGGCTGCGTTTAAAAGGCTAGTTCACTAGCCAGGAATTCGAAAGTAGTTTGAAACCTTCGAAGGTTCGTCAGGTGTCTTTTTTTTCTTTTTTTGGGGGGTGGGGTTCTCTCTCATTCTCCGTTAACAGAAACAGTTTGACAAAGTGTGAATACTATAAATCAAATCACACATTAAACATCACTTACATGCAAAAATTGGATCTTTGGATATCTATAATGCATATTATGTAAACAAAAGTTGTTTTATTAAAATCCACTACCAAATTCTTGTGTAGCAACTCTGTATGGCGCTGCTGCCGTGTACGGAGCAGGGTATAGTATCCAAAGCACTGAGGGGATACCTATAGCGGTTGTATTGCTTCAGTAAAATATGTACTGAATACCTAGCGTACAAGACCACGTAAGAGAAGTGCTATGGTAGAATATTTTTGAAACATACAAAAATATACGCTAACACTAATAATTTATACTATAAATAATTTTAATTTCAAAAACTGAGCACCGTCCGCCCCTCCCCCTCCATCACGTTTTATCCAGAGGCAAACCTTTCATTTCTTTATTCGCCACCTCGACAGCAAAGCATTGTATAGCGTAAGCAGTATTGAAAGAAATGTCTTGAAACCCCTCTGCTGTTTAGGATTTTTTTGTTAAATGCCCAGACGACCAAAAAAAAAGTTGAATGCAAACTGTGCAAGCGACTCGTATCATGGAGGCATAACCAATCTCTGGGGTCACTTGACAAGCATACGCTCTTTTATTATTATTATTATTATTATTATTATTATTATTATTATTATTATTATTATTATATTTTTTTTTTTAAATTATTTTTAGTAGTAGTAAAATGTGACACTGCTTGGAACGGTGACTGTTAAATAGCTTTGTTTTGCCTAAGTCCGCTGCATTTGGTGCTGGTGCAATGCAAGCTTACTGTATATATTGCAAGCAGCATCAATTACGTGTAAATAAATGTGTATTTTTATTTTTATTTAAATTTATAAAAACATGATTACTGTTCTATATAACACAGTGGTGCACAACTCTGGTCCTGGAAGACCGGTGTCCCTGCAGGTTTTTATTCCAGTTGGACCTTATTAGAAGCTTAATTGGTCCAATTAACTAATTTAGGGTATGGTTAGAACAAAAACCAAGAGGGACACCAGCCCTCCATGACCACTGATGTAACGTATTTTTAAACTACATGTGTGTTTTATTGCATTTACATGGATTGCCTGTAAAATAGGATTTTCAAGCAAGTATAAACAAGTAGCTATGGTGACGTCACACCAGTAAATTATGCAAATTAGTACCACTGAAGGTTCGAACCTTCCTTAGGTAATGTGTTCTGAACCTTCGAAGGTCAAAATGTACCCTTCATTGCAGCCCTAATGACTGTTGTACATTGTTTTAATAAAATCATCGCTAAAGAGTTTTACAAGCACAGGTCATCAACCACACTTGGCAACTTATGTTTAACAATAGGCTGTACAGCATTAATGAAGAGACATCTCCTCATGAGCACAGAAAAGGTTAACAAATGTAGGATCTTGGTTTTGGATTTTATTTGATAATGGCACAGTCAGTTCACCCATGCTGTGTGGGCTCTGTACTGATCATTTCTAAGTTATCTCTCTTTTGAAATCTGAATGTGCTCAGAAACCAGTATGCACAGTATACGCTATTGGTGCTGAGCATGTACTTTATGGCATACTAATAAACATTTAAAGTACTGCATTAAGAATACATCTAAATAAGGAAAAATGAGTGGTCAATAATGTACAGACCTCAATGCCAGTGCCAACAGTTCTGTGCTCAGATCAGTTAACAAGAAATCGTCCCACGCTGGACAGCCCACTTAGATCGTTTTGCTTGCTGAAAAGTCTCTTTTACAGTACAGCAGGTTTATTTTGGTACTGTTGCTGAATAAAAGGCTGATTGGGAAGAATTAATACGAATTTTAAACTGAAGACTTTCAAGTTAATTAAATAAGGATGGCAAAACAGTTTCTTCGACTCAGAGGTAAGCTTTTATTTTTGTAGTTTCTCGAGTAGCCAGCTGTTCAGCATTAAACGGCTGGTTTTATCAATAAAGTGTTGGGGTGTCTATTTCCTTGACTGTATTCTGTCTTGATTTACTGCTGCTGAAAGCATGGGTCTCAGCTGCATCATTGACACTCATCACTGATGTTTTTATTTCAGGAATAGGTGCCTACATTACTACTGTACAACAATACTTACAGCAAATTTCACACATTTGAAGAAAAAGCACACTTTTTTTTGTGTTCATATTAGTTTGTTACTATACATGTACAGTATACCCTCTAAGGTCGGAATGCAAGAAAGTGATTCCTGCTCAGCTGTCATTAGTGAGGGTCAAGGATTTTTAGAAGATTGTAGAGCCGTTATTTTACAGTATTGAACATTTAGGCTGTTTTAATGCAATTTTCTTGTGGTGTTGCCGTTTGTGGATGTAACTTACACAATTTGTGCAAATATTTTAGTTCTAACTTGCGGTGGTTAGTGTAATCAAGTATTGTTTTTCAGAGAGCACCTATTAAAGCTAAAGTACAAAACAGATTAGAGCCTGCAGAAGTCTTAAATACAGTATTACAGAATCTGAATCTATGTTGGTCTTGTGTCTAAAGTAAAGAGCAGAGAGTCTGGATATTGTGGATTGGACTCCAGCTTAACGGACGACTCACTCTTTGACTGGAGTTGCTTGAGCTATTTGTGCTTCTGTCCTTTCTGCCTTTTTAACTGTATGGATACGGGAACCTAAATGCAAGCTAGATGCACTTTTCATGTACAGTGGATTGCTCTGGTAAAATATTTTTCAAATACTTAAAGTACTGTAATTTAGAATATATAGGAACCCTATACAATTATTCTGCAATGTGTAATATAATTAAATGGCAACAAACCTGATGTGTCAAACTTTTTACAGTATGCACTGTAATACGCGCCTGTTAACAGTAATTTACTTTAGGCATTGTCACCCTGCAAATGCCTCTGCTACAGTAATATCATAACCCATATTTACATAGTAATGCATGTTTACACAGAGCTATACAGTTCAGTTCAATAGAAATCCCTTAGTTAATATATTAATTATGATATCAAATAACCAGTACAATACAGAACTACATACTGTGGGCCTGCTACCTGTAATAGAATGTTTTTGTCATTTGCAGTCCTTTATGAAGATTGCATTCAGAATATTTGTTGCCAAATCTAAAGGATATTGTACAGTACACCCTCGCTATAACGCCCTTCATTATAACTAACCTTCGGCTATAACGAGCCTGGCCCCCCGGACATCCCGGCCTGTACACACTGGGTGCACCTCCGCAGTCAAGTCAGCTGTTGTCTTAAGAAGCGCGCTGGGTAACTGCCTCCGAAACGAAAATCATTTTATGTTGCAACAAAGCTGGAAACGATCGCTTTGAAAAAAAAAGGCATAATGGAGGCGTATCTCTCGTGAATCTGATTAACTTTTGTTGTCGGGTTGATTTGGAATAAAAGCTCAATTTAGGTTCTTGCATGTTGGATTAAGATTTGGTGCACTTTAAAATGATTCATGTCAGATTTGATTTTGAATAAAACTTTAGCTTCAATTCGGTATTTTTGCTTTTTGTACTGCGTTTTTAGTTATTTAACGAATAGGATAAAGCAAAGGCAGAATACTGCATACATGAAAACAGGTACATGTAATTGTACTTTTATTCACAATCTCATCTCATTAACTTACTCCAACAGCTTATCGTTCATTTATCGTTCGAACAAAAGGCTTGGACCCCAACAGGTTCGTTATAGCGAGGGTGTACTGTACTATTCAAATTAAACAGATTTGTATATTTAATTTTTTTGCAAATGTGCAGGAATACAACTTGTATGCACACTATGTCAAATAGGCTCAGTTACTGGACAAAACAGTGTTTTGTTTAGTTCACATGACTAAGCCAGAAGCAGATCTGTTGTCCGGCAGAAAGAAAACTGTTTGCTGACACTATTCATCATTGTATGTGCAGTGAACTATATGAAGAGGCTTCTGGGATTTTCTTTCCTGACATAATTGCGTCTTCCTGTTAATTTTCCACATTACAGCCTCTGTTTTCCTTTAAGTGAGAAGGAGAATCCCCGAGAGGAGACAGTGTTTGTTTTCCCCGACATCATTAGTTTGACTGCTGGGCCCTTTATTTATCAGATGGGCTCGCATTGTGACATTTGTTTTTCTGCTTCATTTACCATATAAATACTATTGTGTGCAATTTCCCCAACCTTACTGTACAGTAGATTTGTTGATTGAAGGGGAAGAGGCTGTTGAAGTTAATTAAGGAATCAAAATCTGTTTAACCATGCAATATACTGTACTGGATTAAGATGCTGTACTGTATACAGTATGACACACCTTAAAAAAACAAACATGAGCTCATAAAAGGATCTGAAATGACCACTGGTGTTCTACAATTTACTTCATGACATTGCAATTGCAAGTTAATTTAAGGCAGTAGGTCCACTGGAATATACAGTTCTAGTGTGTTCTAGAAAGGATGTTAACTGAGGACTTTATACTGAATTGAGCTCCTAAACCCAGTGCAATGTTATTTTTTAGTTTGAAAATTGAAAGGGTTGTTTCTTTTCTACACTGTAGGGAGCTACTGTACAGTATTTAGAGAGGGGTGTATTTAGAGAGGGTGTGGGTGATTTCACTGATTACACAGGAGTCAGATCAACATTCACCTGTAGCAAACTGCTACTGTAGATTTTCACTTGATCAGCATCACTTACAATGAGGATTCACTTTTATGAAAAGCATACATTATTAACAGCTTGATAAAATTCTGCAATTCTATGTTAGAGTAGTCGTTTTGTGATTTTACTGTCTCCCCCACTGTTTCTCTTCTCTATTTATAGAAACATCTGGCATTCCTTTTAAGGAAATAAAAACCCAGTGATTTTAGTATTGGTTACAGTAGATTCATGATTTTAAACCATTTTTGTAAGCTAATTTCTCTCCCAAGTTGATGGGTACTGTGTATTTTTGTATTTATTAAAATATTACTTACAATACTGTAAGTGGCAGTGCAGTTTCTGTTTGGTAGATTACCACCGTTTTGACACTCTGTATGACTAAGTGGGTGACCCCTGAAACTTTGCATTGAATTTGTAACTGAAATGTGCAGCCTAAATACTGTAAACCCTTACATGTGCCAAAGTATTTAATTATTGGATTGCACATTTCTCCAAAAAGTTTGCCAAAAGTACACTTGAGCTGGGGTGTACTGTATAATGTTAAACTGTTACCATACAGTAAATTGTCATTCTGCACTATTTCTATACTTATTTTTTTTAAATGGCCTTGGACCTTCTGTCACAACACCATTAATTTTCATCATCATGACAAGCATCTAATATTGCACTAATGCTCCTTTACAATAGCAAGCATTCCTAGACATTGCTTTGCTTGTTCGGCACTGTGCTGTGCTGTGGCCAATACCTCCCTTGATTCCATCATTCCAGCATAACTCAACAGCAGAAAACCAAGCCTAAAGCTGCTATTTGTAACCTTTGACCTAGAAGTTTGCATGCCAGATTGACATTGGAAGTGGCCCAGGAAACATTCCTGGTGCTTCCCTACATAAAACAAAACAATACAACTTTCTTTTCTGCTGTAAGCCATGGGATATTGGTATCCCATTATTTGGATACGGTAGAGATTAATGGTAGATGTAGCCAACTTTAATGAGATTGTACAACAGATAGGCCCTTTTACTGTACTTTTAATTACAACAAATGCACTATTCTGAAGGCAATCCTATTTTTTTAATTTCTGTGTTGCTTCCTGAGGTAAGAGGTTGAAAATGTTATTTATAGTGTAAGTTATTACAGCTGCAAATAGTAGCAGAAGCACAACTTTTCTTTTTCTGTATTGAAAACCAACACCAAGTAAACATTTAAATGTCTGTTATATCCCTCAAGCTAGCCCGTTCCCCTTTTATAACGCTAAAACATTCTATTTTCTTCTTTTTTTTTTTTTTTTTTTACAGATGAACATGATGCAGTACAGAGGAAAACGTTTACAAAATGGATAAATGCACGCTTCACTAAGGTAAAAATGTACTTGCTTCAACACTGTAAAGTGTATTTAACTTTAGTGAAGTCCAGTATTTTTCCCACAAGAATGTTCCCATGGTACAGTAAAAAAAAAAATTGACTTTATGCAGTAGGTTTATGTGAAATTACATAAATGACAATTCCCTTTCAAGTATGAAATGTAACCATTATTGTATGGGTATTTACCTCTTAAAGACCCGAAACCTGAATAAGATATATATCAAAGCCACTCAACGAGACTGTGGCGCAATCATGCCCTGCCCCGAGGGTATAAAAGGACAGCGCACACATATCTCGGCGCCATTTTCCCTTTCAAGACTGGCCTGACAGGAGCCTGGTATCAGATTTATGCTGTAATAGTTTTTTTTTTAAATGAATTAAGTGTAAATATTGTGTACTACAGCCTGTTTGTTACATCCCGCAGCGGCCTTGTACCCCGCGTGAAGCCAGTGGTTTGAGTCGCTCCTTCCCAGGGATCAAGCAACATAAGTCTGCTGACTTTGGGCTCCCCTAGGCTGCTTAGCTCCGGCTGGAGTTAAATTTAAATTCTCATTTTAAATTACAAGAACGTTTATTTTGTGAACTGTAATTGTGTTATTACTGTTTTCTGTGGAGAAATAATTTTTCTCCTGTTGTAGTTTCTGTGTTTTCTTTACAAAAGTACCCGCACAGCTGCTGGGCTCAGCAGTGCTGCGCTGGACCAATATATGCGCTTTGGTTGAGATTGCTTGCAGTCTCTCCCACAGTATCTTGCTGCCGTTTTGCGGACTGCTTTTGCATCACCATTACGAAGGCTGTTAGTATCTCCACCAAGCAGGCTTCCCTCAGTATTGTGTATGCACTGACTGAGTGGTTTTGACAGTGGCTTGCATAGGTGGGCATCTCTGTACATTGCTACCAGAGGTAACTGCGAACCAGTGGACCCGTACTGAGGTCATCGACCCGCTCCGTTCCCAAATCGTTTTTTCACCATCCGAGACGTTTTTATATTTATGTAATTGTTTAATTATTGCCCCACTGGCAATAGATGCATTGGCACACCAGTGGCCGAGGCAACTGTTATATGCCTTCCCACTGCTCGCCCTGCGTCAGGAGAAAGTCAGGCAGGACTGGGCCAAGGTGCTCTTAGTAGCCCCTTAGCAGCCCTTTAGTAGCTCCTGAGCGGCCAGCTGTGGAGACTGCCCAAGCGCCATGACCTGCTCAGTCAGACGCAGGGGACCTTATGGCATCCCGACCCATGGAGTCTGCAGCTCTGGGTCTGGCTCCTGAACGGCTGCATTTGAACTGTCTGGTCTGTCCAGTAAAGTTACGGGCACCTTGAAAAATGCCAGAGCAGCAGCCACGCATTCCCAGTACGGGTACAAGTGGAGCATCTTTTTCACATGTGGTGCCTGCCTCGGGGGTTTGACTCTATGACCTGTCCCATGGCAGATATACTGCAGTTTTTGCAGGGAAAGATGTGAAATACATACATAGGACTGTGTTTTAAAATAAGTAGGCATTTAGATGTGCTCTAGTTGGTTTTGTTGGTACAGTACTGTATTTTCAGCAGAAGTATTTTAATTCAAAAGTGGACATGTGGACTGTAATACAGTAAATACTTTTAAATCCGGTAAGTATTGTAGCAATATGTAAAATTCACCATTTACGACCCAACAGCAAGATGAAATCAAAATGTTACCTATGCACAGAACTGTGTAAAATGTAAAAGGCAATGCAATTTAGCAAAAGATTTAAAAAATACCAGTTTCCAGAATTAACAGTATCCAAAGTCACTATTCAAAATTGCAGAATATAGTGCTCGATAAGGCCCTAATGTCACAGTTCACTTGCAAATGAAAATTCACAAAAGCAATTAAAGATCACAGATTAAAAAAAAAAAAAAATGCATTACAATATCTAAAACTGTTTAATGATTAACTGTTTTACATTACCCTAGCTTGTCTCGTTTGCTTTGTTTTTGCTGCATTTTCGTCATGTGAAATTGCAGGAAGCGCTGTGTAACTGCACAATAAAGACAGACTGATTTGGCATGCGAGAAAAAAAAAATGCGGGCTGTGACGGATAAACAAGTACATTGTAACATTGAGAGATGGGCTTTGTATCAGAAAACTAGTGACCCAGTCGGAAACTGCGTCATATATGTATGTAGTGGGGATTGATTTTATTCTTAATACAAGGATGGTAAAATGCGACTGACTTGTAGCTGGGTAATGGATATCCGAGTGCTGACTGTATACAATTTTCAGGATTCGGGTCTTTAGGAGGTAAATACCTGTTCAGTAATGGTTACATTTATATTTCCGGGAACCAGGGTTATGATAATAACCTAACATTTAATATTTTAAATGTAATTAAATTGCAGGGTAAATGGTTCAGTCACATGTGTCCTTATTTAAGTGGGACCAGAATGCAATGTTAGAACTTCACTTAAAGAAAAAAAAAACAAAAAACAAAAAAAAAAAACTGTTTTTTAAACATTCTGCTTTCAGTTCTTTTTAAATACTGTATTGTATTGTTTTTTTCAGTTTACAATAAATGCATTTTATAATTGTCCTAAATCCGTGTGTTTAAGGCTGGGAAGCCCCTAATCAAGGACATGTTTGCGGACCTCAGGGATGGGCGAAAGCTTTTGGACCTTCTTGAAGACCTCACAGGGAGCGCCTTGGTAAGGATTTTTTTTAATACTATCTACTGCTAATTTCCATTAATGTCTAAAGCCTATGCATTTTATATTTTACATACCACAGAGTCCTGTTTGGTTTAAAAGCTTTGTAATGGTGAAAGAGGCTTCACTCGACCTTTTTAAAAAATGTGAAATATAAAAAGCCTGTGAACTTCATCCTTTTTCTAGCCAACTGAGTCTTCTGTAGTCGAGTGCTGAGTATAGTGGTGACAGAGTAATGAACCCACAGTTTACAGTGGAAATTGTCTGTGAACCATCTTTGAAGAAATTAAGAAAAGTGTTTTGGCTAAGGTCCCCGAAATAAGACATTTTGTAATATTATTTATTTCTTAGCAGACTTTTCTGTCAGTTTGCACGGCAGCTCAAGGCATACACAATGTATATGTGTGTTGACTCCTGAAGAATGTTGATTAGTTGAAGACTAATTGCAGAAATAGCTTTTTTACCAAATGCAAGCCTTCATGTAGAGACTGGCATCATAGTAAATGTAATACATATATTATAGAATTCTTTCATTATTCCTCCCTGGTATTTGTTTGCTTCAGACCAAAGAACGTGGATCTACGCGAGTACATGCCCTAAATAATGTCAACAAAGTTCTTCAAGTTCTGCACCAGAATAATGTAAGTCTTTGTTTTAATTGTTAGCTGCCTTTTTTCATACACTGCAGTATCTTCTTTTAATTGCACATATCTGTTCAATGGTTTAAGCTGATTTAACACCTCTAGATCTGTTCGGTAACAGTGCATTCTAATACTATAAAAAAGACTTGGGGGTAGATGTACTAAGATGGGCCAGTCGCAGCACAAACATACCACAATTTGCATTTTGGTTACGACATTTCGCAAAGTGCACATTTTGTCGTATGTACTAAGAAAAATACGTTAATGAAGAGAGCCGCAATATACTAATTTTAAATATTATTTGAGGCATCTTGGCAAGATCTCTAGCGAGAGTTAGACAGCAACATTTTTTTCAAATAAAATAGTGGCAGTGAGTTGTGGCTTGCTGCAGTAGAGGGTGCCCGAAGGATAACGTCTATACATGCAAGGGTGCAAGAATCAAAATAACATTCAGGTATTTATGAATGGGAATAATAAGAGACATACACTTCTTTTGTGTTTGATGACCAAGAAAAATAACTGCATTTCTAAAATGTTCAGTTATACAAAGGTGCCTAATTTAAAGGTTTGATAAAAACGTCTGTTTTAGTTTTTGCAATTTTATTTTATTTACTAAAATTAAAGTGTTTCATTTTTTTTCCCATGTGATGTGATTTTCCATCTTTCACAATATTTATTCAAATGAATAAAGGACAGTTTAGATTAGGTTTATTTATAATGTTACAGGATTAAACCTATGAAATGTTTTTAATTTGACATTTTCCCAAGGAGTGCTAATAGTGGGCCGCAGTGCCTAATGCAGCTGAACAGGTGGGCCTCGGGTACAAAAAAAAAAAAAAAAAGGTTGGGAACCCCTACATTACACGAATACAAAGTATGCAAAAGCAATGTGTGTGCAAAATATACATGTCTCCTCATATTGTCCCATAAAGGTTCACTTGGCCTCCAGGTTTTGAAAGCTAGTGGCCAAATGGCCATCAGGCTACACCGTGGTTTGTCCCACCCTGATCACAGTAATAGATTAGTCCTCTTGCAATGTTGTTAACAGCTTTTGACCAGCACACTATTCCTGAATATCTATTTTATAAATTAAAGAAGCGCTAACCTAATGTATTAACATTTATTATTGGCCCTCATTTTATTGTGCTAGGAAGTTATTTGCTTGTTTTTTTTTGTTTTTGTTTTTTTTAAACAGTGCTATAGATACATTTCTGCATCTTGGTACCTTTGCTGTAGGTCATGTGGTCTGATTTCAGCTAGACCATTGGAGTGAGTTTGATCTAAACACAAGAAATGATTAGGTATCAGATCTGCAACTTCGACAGCATTGTCTCTTGAAATACCTGCATATACCAAATTAAAGTATAAAATACAGGAAAATTAACTAAATGATCTTTGACAAGAAATGGGGTTCCAATAATATTACTGCAAACGAGGGACTCGGTCAATTTCTCATCTTTTGTGTTTGACTTCCTTTTTGCGTGCAGGTAGAGTTGGTAAACATAGGAGGCACTGACATTGTGGATGGAAATCATAAACTGACCTTGGGCCTAATCTGGAGCATCATTTTGCACTGGCAGGTTAGTAAACATCACTTCAACACCTTTAATTGATAGTTTATTGTTCCAAGTTACAGCCTTGCACCTTTGTTTAATCTGCAGTTATATTGTTTGGGACAATTGTACTGCAGTGTTTGTTTTTTCAACACTTGGAAAACCTTGTTTTGTGGCTGTAATAATCCATTATTCATGCTGTTTAATGTATACCTGCAGATTGATTGGGATCTTGCTGTTTGTTTGTGATCCTACATTCATGTTGTAATGACTAAACTACTTGTAAACCAAAATAACCATCAGAGAATTTGTCTTTTTTTTCTTTTACAATTTGGAAATCAAAGATGAGGATCCTTTCTGCAATTGTAAATGCCCTGAAAAGTCAGTGTTAACATTGTCTGCAGTATAGTACTGTTATGTTTTATCTGTTAAAGTCCTAACTTTGAAAACCACTTTTTTTAACATTGTATTCAGTTGAAGAAATCTTTCCTTGCTGTGACATATTTTTCTTCTTTGTATTCAAGGTGAAAGACGTCATGAAGGCTATCATGTCACATTTACATCAGACAAACAGTGAGAAAATTCTCTTGAGTTGGGTCCGGCAGTCAACACGGCCATACAACCAGGTGAACGTACTGAACTTCACAACCAGCTGGACTGATGGGCTCGCTTTCAATGCTATTATCCATAAGTTCAAGTAGGTTGCAAAACACTTCTTTTAAAATGAATACATTTTGTACACCCTGCCCCTGTGGTTTTATTTAGGATTATTATATATATATATATACTGTGTTGTGTTTGTTTTAAAACAATATTTTGTTATTGCTGTTTTACAGCATGGATGGGGTTTCAATTCCCATCCAGATAAACTTGCGAGAATGCGTCGACCACTCATATGAGAAACCCCATGTAGAATGTGGCTGAGGGATAAACTAGGTGATTGATAACCATTTAATCCCTCAACCACGATATAAAAACCAGCATCTTTTGCTGACCGGGGTTGGGGTTGTTCAGAGGTGGAACTAGAAAATCTAGAAAATATCTAGAAAATATGAATAACAATTGCTACTCGTTTTGGCTTTACACCAGCACAATACTTGTTTGTTTCAGTATTTTGTGTTTGTCAGTTTATTTTGGCCACTGTGCTGTTTTTCGTTTTGCGTGCAGTGTTTTGTTTTTGTTTAAACGTTTTAGTTATTATTTATTAAGTACTCGCGCAGCGCTTCAACCCGCAGTACTTGTCTGTATCTTCCTCGTCTGTGACGTCACCACCAAGCTACCCTGCCACAGATTTGGACAGGATTATTTTTGTTAAATAAACAAATGTTGGTGCCTATGGATTCTCTTTTTTTTTTGTTTTGTTTTGTTGACACCAATAAAGAACTGACTTTCCAGATTCACACCTGCAATGTCAAACATTTGTTTTTTTAAATAATGCAAACCCTATCAAATAATGTTACCTCGGTGTATTGTTTTACTGCCTTACAGTGGCAATCCCTGTGAGGTTAAGTGTACTTGCACACAACACATTTTGGTTAATCAAAGTTTCAACGTCGTTGGTCATGATCCTTTGGGATAATGTTGTTAGGCCAATTTTAAGGCTAAATGGATGGTCCAAATAATAAGCATGAAAGTGTCTGCATTCAGTTTTGCAGAACTTTCATGTTTTGCCTGATCTAAGATTAAATTTAATAACATAATTGTGTGTCAGAGTTACACGTTATACATTTAATTATTTCTTTAACTTCTGTTAAACCTTGTGTAAAATGTCATTCCAGGACAGGAGTTGCCCATCCCTGACACATTAAATATCTGCTAATGCAATGATAGTTTAATATTTACTTTTTGAATTTAATATGTTCTGAGTGATGAACTCACTTAGTATTTTTAAGTTCTAGGCAAAACTGAGGTTGGCAGCATAATTTTGTATGAAAATGTGGACTGTATTTTGCGGAGAGTCAAATTAACATTAAAAAAATCTAACAGATCAGAAATGTGTTGTAATCTTTTCAAGAAACATGCATTTTTGTTTTAGGTCTTCTATAAGATTGTAGTACATAGCAGGGAGCACTAACTTGTGGCAAGGATGATCTAATTCCTTCATCACGTGTTTAAGTGCAGAAGCACATGAGCTGCTGTTCAAGCATATGTCGCATTCAGTAACAAACTCCAGATCCTAAATACGTGGCCATTTTATTGAGTGCTGCTTTTTTTTTTTTTCTTCCAGGCCTGGTCTTTTCAGCTGGGAAAAGGTTCTGAAGCTCTCCCCAGTGGAGAGACTGGAGCATGCTTTCAACCTGGCCAAACAGCACTTGGCGATTGAAAGACTCTTGGACCCTGAAGGTAATTGGTTTAAGGCATCTCTTATTTATCAGATCAAAGTTGCCCGTGTCACAGAATTATTTTTATGCAAAGGGTGTATCATTCTTTTTAAATTTGTACCACAGGATTGAAATATTTCCCACTGGTTTGTACTCGGACTGCATTTGTAAAATGGAATATGATTTTTCACATTTAATGGGAAAATGCACTGGGTTTCTGGTGTGGAATAGCCCTTTTAAAATTATAATAAGTACTACTTTTCCCCTCTCACACCTCTCCTTCTTAAGACGTTGCTGTTCCACTGCCAGACAAAAAGTCTATCATCATGTACGTGACATCCTTCTTTGAGGTCCTCCCTAAAGAAGTCACTATGGACGACATTCGTGAGGTAGAAACTCTGCCCAGAAGATACAAAGTGGAGTGTGAAGAGAGCCAGTTCAACAGTCAGCAGGTAAGCTGCAATGCTGCTTAAAACAGTAATAAAATCATAAAGTTCTTATTAATTGGCACCAGGAAGCTGGTCCCCTTTTCCTGGTGATGATAATCTGTTGATTTTGTTTTTTCGCTTTTATTAGTACATTATATTAAAACAATTCTGTTCCTTCCTGGTATCTACAGTATTCACTTTGTGTGCTGAGGTTATGGTCTGATTGTAGCTAAATCATTGGACAAATTCAGATGGCTTAGAAAGTCATACATTACCCAGAAGCAACAGACATTTTTAAATCAAATTATCTGCATATTTCCAACTAAAAAAAGAAGCAAAGAACCAAACTATATCCAATACAAGAAAAAAATGTGAGGGAAGAAAATAGATTTCTAAAGTGGTATTTTTAAATTCACACACTTTGTAGCTGTATACATACTCCTTTTACACTCTTGTAGTTTTATATAATTTATAGATCAGGATTTATTCACAGTTTAATTTGTCTTCGATATCGTGGTTTGGATTGTCACTATGTGGTTGGTTGACTTCTCTCAGTAGCATTTATCTGGAAGCCCGGCTGGACTGTTTGTTCAGATTGGGTTGGGCAATCCCACCCCACCACCACCATTGCTATTGCAGATTAGGGAGCTTGAGGTATTGGAAGTTGGAATGTGTTCTAAACAAAGTGTGGTATTGAGACACACAGCTATGTACAGAATGTTGTTAGATTTCCCAGTGTGAACAGTGTGTTCCAGCAAAGAACTTAAAACATCAAAATGATATTGTGGAAGTTGCTGTGTTTGTAAAGACTTTTAGCTGAATTGTCGCTATGAATATGCAGTCTGAGAATTCTAAATATTAGTTATACTTCACTAATGACTAATTATACATCAAGTTTGACTTGTCAGTTTAGAGATGTGGTGAACATAATATGGTGTATTCATAAAAAACAGACTTGCAGTACAAGCTCATGCACATCAGAGTACTTAAAAGGGTCTCACTAAAAACAACAATGGTTATTAAAGAAAATGTGAGCGTCTGTTTTCCCATAATTTAGTTCTTGTGGTGCGATGTACTATACTGATCATCGTTGCTATTTGTACTAATAAGCTTGTTTGAAATATTTCTTTAAAATCCTACTCAGAATGGTGATAAAACTACGCCTGGTGTAGCTGTAGGTGCTGTGTTCATTTCCTCATTGCAGGTGGGTAGTGGTTGCAGGACATGTGGCAATGTCTAGATGTTTTTTACCACTACCCTCAGAATGGTTTGGCGATCTCACAGATGGTCTCTGATTGCTAGCTTAAGATTTCATCAGCCAAGTCTGCTTCTCTTTGCTGTAGTAAGAACGTCTCTTGTGGACGACTTTGGACATAAACAGAACAGTTGAAAACACTCATTTTAAAATACTCTAGAATGTAATGTAGAGAGGATCCAGTAGAGAAACAAACCAGCAAAGAACTGAGAGGGACCGTTGAATCAGACTTCTAGTGTACAGTTTACCCCATGCTGCCCTCCCATCATTATGGTCTTAAAAAAAAAAAAAAAAGGAAATGTTTTATGCAGCTTTCCTTCCTGTAGTTCTAACTAAAGCCAAGAAAATATTGAATAAACAAAGCCCATTGAAATTACGTGGGCTGTTCTTAATGTCAGTAAATGCCATAAAGTATTACAAAGTCTAATAGAAGTTGGGAAGCACAAAAATACTGTAGTTTTAAAGAAACTTTAATAACCAGCTCAATCAACACAGCTCTCTATTCATGATTAGACAAGGCATCCATTTTCTGTTAAAGGGTTATATTTATATTCTGATGGCCTATAACTAGACTCTTATTGATTTTTGTGAAACAAGAAAAACAAGGTAATACCAATATTATTAGTTTGGGTTTAACTATAAGAATAAAAAATAAGTTATTTAATTGCATTTAATTACCTAGTTTCATTAATTTTGGTTTTGGATTTTAATATGTTTAATTCAATTTAACTTGGCTGTCCTGATGTGCAAGATAGGAGACCTGGTATTGTCCAGATATAGGATCATCTGCCAAGATGCAGACGGCACTATTGCAAATAGTCCTACAGAGATGAGGTGCAGTGAAAAGGCCTTTTGTGTTGGTGGTTGGGCTAAAATCTAATCTACAAGCTGACTTAATTTTTATTTTATTTTTAACTTTAAAAAAAAAAAAAAAAAAAGGCGTTGCATTTTGTTGTTGACAACCAGATGTTTTTATGTGTCCTGTCAGAGTACAGCCTCCGAGGAGGAGACGAGCAGCTCTCGTGCGGAGACCCCTAGCACAGTGACGGAGATGGAGGTGGACCTGGACAGCTACCAGGCTACGCTGGAGGAGGTGCTAACCTGGCTCCTCTCGGCTGAAGACACTTTGCAGATGCAAGAGAACATCTCAAATGATGTGGAGGATGTCAAGGATCAGTTCCACACCCACGAGGTACATCTAGCTGACCAGATACCTTTCATAAAGTAAAGCTAGGGATCAGAGGTATCCTATGATCTAACATTTACTCCACCTTCTGATCCTTTACTAGCAGAATGAGTGGGACTCAACACTAGTTTCTTAATTCCTTTAATGGAGATTTCAGATTTGATGAAGGAACTAGCAATTTCTAGTAAGTAATACCGTAATACTATAAAATGCACACTTATACAAATTATGGGATGATTTCTCCTGTAGATATGAGGTACAGGGTTATGTTCTAGTATTCTATATAGTATACTGTGGTGCTTTTGCAAGGGGATGTATACGAAATGTGCATATTATACAAGGAATGTAACCCAAGGTGGACAGTTTTACATTCAGAAAAGTATGGTACTGAAATATTAACAAATTTATGGGTGCAAAACCTGTTCACTGTTGGTTTGTTTAAACGCACATTCAGTGAAATGTGTAAACACCCACTTGCACACACTCACACAATCTATATTTGGTCTTTATGATTGTGCAAAGATAGTGAATTTGGAGACCTGAGTTGTGGCCAAGTGTGCTCCGTAATGTGTAAACACAATGTACCAGCTTATTTATTATATAATACCCTTCTTGTTTTGTTAAGGACACATGCTTCCATGTTTAGGAGCTGGCAGTAATGCTACCTCACAAGCAACAGACCCCTCCCCTCTCTAAACCACATACAAATGTTACTGTAATATGTACAATATGTTGCTCTCTACACCCTATCTAAACCTTCAATTAAGTATTATTACTGCAGCAAATCCCAGGCGTCTGGCTGTTTTTTTGCATTTATTTGGAGAACCACTTCTCATATGTGATGAACCTTGCAGATGCATTTTTTTTTTTTATCGAAGTTAATGAAGGTTTCAGAATATGGAGGTAATTAGTGGCTGTCTGTCCACTAGTTTTCTAGAGTCAATCACAGGTTTCGCCTTTACAGTACTGTACTGATGTTTTTAGAATTTTTTTTTTATTAAGAACGCTGGCCTTCAGGTCACTACATATGCATAGATAGATTTTATTTTGCCTTACTTTGCCAGTTCTGAATTCTTTTTTTTTTTTTTTTTTTTAATAATTTAGTCGTTGCCAATTTAGTTTTTATTATTTTCTCCCCAATTTGAAATGCCCAATTATTTTTAGGCTCAGCTCACCGCTAGCACCCTTGCGCTGACTCGGGAGGGGCAAAGATGAACACACGCTGTCCTCCGAAGCGTGTGCCGTCAGCCGCCCGCTTCTTTAAACTCTGCAGGCTCACCGTGCAGCCGCCTCAGAGCTACAGCGTCAGAGGACAACACAGCTCTGGGCAGCTTACAGGCAAGCCCGCAGGCGCCCGGCCAGACTACAGGGGTCGCTGGTGCGCGGTGAGCCGAGGACACCCTGACCGACCTAGCCCTCCTTTCCCCCGGGCGACGCTCGGCCAATTGAGCGCCGCCCCCTGGGAGCTCCCGTCCACGGTCGGCTGTGGAATAGCCTGAACTCGAACTTGCGACGTCCAAGCTATCAGTTCTGAATTCTTTGACACTCCCCCGCCCCCCCTAATCCCTTCTTTATTAGCTAATGGAGCACCTCTGTTTTATGGGTCAAGCTTTTCATGAGGATTATGGCCAGTTTAATTTAGACTTAAATTACTTTCATGGCCTTGTGGATTTGTTTGGCCCTGAGGGAATAGGCTTACTAGAACCCAGGAATTTTAGGAATTAAATGCAAAGGTTTTGATTAAATCTGGTTATGTACTGCATAGGAAGACTCGGAGAGGGCTGGCCATCATAAAGTACAACATCACTTTACACTACACGGTTATTTATTTATTTATTTATTTATTTTTTAACAAAAATAACATGTTGTAAATGTGGGTGAGACAATATAACATGGGATCAAGGATCAAAATGTCAACAGGTTTTGCATTACTATAAGTTTCACACTTACATCAGCAAAGTAACATTTGGTATTGGCCGTGGGATTTATTAGTAGAAAAAATGTATTCGTAGAATAAATACTGTATTCTAAATGTGTTGATCATGACAGGCTTCAGTCAGAGAGAACAGTTTGAGTTGTATTCTGTAATCATTCTCAATTAAGGTTAATTAGCAGTATTGACCAGCACAAATTAACTGTTCACTGCCACACTGTTTTAACCTCTCACCACATCAATGATACAGATCTTTTTCATATACAGTGCCGTGAAAAAGTATTTGCCCCCTGTCTGATTTTCTGCATTTTTGCATATTTTTGACACTGAATGTTATCGGATCTTCAACCAAAACCTAATATTAGATAAAAGGGACCCTGAGTGAACAAATAACACAAAAAATTGATACATATTTCATTTATTTATTAAAGAAAGTTATGCAACACCCAATGCCCCCGTGTAAAATGCCCCCCTTAGACTCAATAACTGGTTACGCCACCTTTAGCAGCAATAACTGCAACCAAATGCTTCCTGTAGTTATTGATTAGTCTCTCACAGCGCCGTGGAGGAATTTTGGCCCACTCCTCCATGCAGAACTGCTCCAGTGACATTTGTGGGTTTTCTAGCATGAACTGCTTGTTTCAGGTCCAACATCTCAATGGGGTTCAGGTCTGGACTTTGACTAGGCCATTCCAAAACTTAAAATTTCTTCAACCATTCTGATGTAGACTTGCTTGTGTGTTTCGGATCATTGTCTTGCTGCGCTTCAGCTTCAGCTCACGGACGGATGGCCTGACATTCTCCTGTAGAATTCTACTGATACAGAGCAGAATTCATGGTTCCTTCAATGATGGCAAGGCGTCCAGATCCTGATGCAGCAAAGCATCCCCAAACCATGACACTACCACCACCATGCTTGACCGTTGGTATGAGGTTCTTACTGTGGAATGCAGTGTTTGGTTTTCGCCAGACATAACGGGGCCATGTCGGCCAAAAAGTTCCACTTTTGACGCATCTGTCCATGCGTTCCAGAACTCTTGAGGATCATCCAGGTGCTTTTTGGCAAACTTGAGACGGGCATTCATGTTCTTCTTAGTGAGCAATGGTTTCTGCCTTGCTACTCTGCCATGAATCCCATTTTTGCCCAGTGTCTTTCTGATGATGGAGTCATGAATACTGACCTCAGCTGAGGCGAGAGAGGTCTGCAGATCCCTGGATGTTCTAGGGTTCTTTGTGATTTTCTGGACGATTTTACACCTTGCTCTTGGAGAGATTTTGGCAGGACGGCCACTCCTGGGAAAATTCACTACTGTCCCAAACTTTCTCCATTTGAACAATATGGCTCTGACTGTGGTTCGGTGGAGCCCCAGAGCCTTAGAAATGGATTTGTAAACCTTTCCAGACTGTTAAGCATAAACAACTTTTTTCCGGAGGTCTTCAGGAATTTCTTTTGTTCGTGGCATGATGTGCCTCTAGAACATGTGTGCTGATAACTCTGATGGTAAGGGCCAAAGTTAGTCAGATTTATATTGGGCAGGGCAGGCCCAAATCAGGCCTGGTTGTTAACCAAATTACTCAAACAGCTGCCCCTAATTATCCCTTTAATTGGGTTGAGTTAACTTTTTCAAACATGAAGAATGCATATTTGATTACCTTGCACACTAAACAAATGAAAGAAGCACCAAACTTTAGTGTTATTTTTTCTCTCAGACTCCCTCTATATACTTCTACAACCTACAAAAAAATCTGACCAAATACAATGTGAAAAATGTGCAAAAATGCAGAAAATCAGACGGGGGGCAAATACCTTTTCACGGCACTGTACAGTATACATTTTACTTAATAACAATCTATACCAATATATCCTATTTCCTTTAAGTTATGCTCTTGTTTTTTGTACAAAAAAACATGCACCTGTCTGTGACCTGTCTTTTAGGCATTTTGAGAAGTGTTCTTTGACCTTAATGCCTTACAAGGCAGGTGCTCATGGTGCCCGTTGTTCCCCTGCCAGGATTTTATGATGGAGCTGACTGCGCACCAGAGCAGTGTAGGCAATGTGCTGCAGGCTGGGAACCAGCTGATTGCACAGGGCAACCTGACAGAAGAGGAGGAGGATGAGATCCGGGAGCAGATGTCTCTCCTCAACTCCCGCTGGGAGAGCCTGCGTGTGGACAGCATGGACAGGCAAGCCAGGTGGGTCAGAAGCCACTCCCTACAAGCTGAGGAAGTCAAGCAGGGGAAAAAAAAAAATATATATATATATATATATATATATATATATATATATATATATATATATATATATATATATATATATGTAGATAGATAGATAGATAGATAGATAGATAGATAGATAGATAGATAGATATAGATATATATCTATATATATATATATATAATCTATAGATATATATCTATATATATATATATATATATATATATATATATATATATAATCTATAGATATATCTATACTATTTATTAACACTATTGCTATTATTATTATTATTATTATTATTATTATTATTATTATTATTATTATTACTACAATTACTATTAATCAATTAAATGTCCATCTTGTTAACATCCTCTTGTTGAGGATGCTAAATTGAATTTTTTCTCCAAGACGGTAGTCCCATATTAGACATTTAAATAGGACTAGTACAAATTATAATAACATAACTTTTATTTTCCTGTTTACCCAGACTACATGAAGTCCTGATGGAGTTGCAACAGCAGCAATTACAAGAGCTTTCTGACTGGCTGACCGAGACAGAAGCAAGAATTCGCAAGATCGAGTTGGAGCCCTTTGCTGATGATGTGGAAGCCTATGAAAAACAGATGGAGCAACATAAGGTACATGCTCATAGATACAGTAAGATACATTTAATTGATAGTCGCCAGTATTTTGAACTGCTATTTAATTGACATTTAAAGACCTTTCTGCATAATGCAACAGGTTGAATAAGTTTCCACTTTCTAAATTCACATGCATCTGGCTGCAGCTTTTTGCATGAGATCGTTTTTGTGCAGTAAATTGCAAATTCACATTTGGTTTCAACCAATGCTGTTTGACACTGTTGCATCGTGCATTGAGGAAAATGTGCATATGACTTCAGTGGTGCTGTTTTCAGCAGCCTTTTAGGTGGCGGTCCCTACTGAGAAAGTGGCAAAATCAAGTAGATGCAGTAGCTTTCAGTTCTGTTCCTAGTCTTACGCCTTTCATAAAGAAGTGTGTTTAAATTGGGACATAAATGTAATATCTGTATTGTTAGATACAACCTTGATTTAAATGGCCACATTTTTTATAATTGAAAAAAATCAATTCAAAATCTGAAAAGTGAGAGACCCTGTGTTACACTTGATCATTCAATCTTTTTTGTGCTGAGCAGTAAGAGCTGGTGAGTAGCTGGAAGAGCAGCAAATGCTACCCATCACCTGTGCACTTCTTTGTTAAATAAACAGTGGTGCTGTTTCGAAGCCTCACTTGATTAATCACCACCTCATTAAACATGAGTGTTGCGCTGATAGCTGATGATGCTTCAGTGGGCTAGGAAGATTACATTTTTTTTAAAACAAGGGTTGTTTTTTTTTAAGCTGGTTTTCAGTCAGTCCAGTCACAATACTGTACAAGGAGATTCCAGGTGCATACTTTGGGCAGCATCCATCATGTTTGCTCGCCTTCAGCCAATCACATTATTCACATTAGACATTAGTCAGTCACATTAGCCTGTACTGTGTCATCGTCCAGGATTTTTAAAGACTTACCAATAATATTTCTACCTGTTTTACATTAGACTGAACTGCGTGTATCTGTTTTTGTGCGGGACATATGTTAAAAGCATTTTCTCAAAATGTAAAGCATGCAGCCTGAATTTTGGTGTTGATGAGCACAAAGAATCCTTTGACACCTTATGAGCGGTTTAGCCATGTACAGTAACAACTCCGTAATTGCTGTTGGTTTTAAACCTTATAGCCCTACAAGTAGCTGTTGTAAAGTTATTTGGCAGGGTGTTTGTGATATAACTTGATTATCTGCCCAGTTCCTATACAGCAAGGTAGAGCACCTGAAATGTCTTCAGCGGCTCATTAATCATTGCAGGTCCTGCAGAATGACCTAGAGATGGAACAGGTGAAAGTAAACTCCTTGACTCACATGTTGGTTGTTGTGGATGAGAATAGTGGAGAGGGAGCCACTGCTGCACTGGAGGAGCAACTGCAGGTAAATTTAATTTTTGTTGTTCCTGGGATTTAATACAAACAGATTATAATCTGATTTCAGCAGGTGGTTACTTTTTGTTTGCTACATTTTACTTAGTTATGTAGTATGTCAAGTATGCTGAACATACTTTAATTTAAATGTATGATTTCTAACTTTATATTTCTTGTTGTAGATACTTGGTGAGCGCTGGGCAGTGGTTTGCCGTTGGACTGAAGAGAGGTGGCACAAACTGCAAGACATCCACTTAGTGTGGCAGCAAATGATAGAGGATCAGGTAAATTACTCTTATCCAGGGCAAAACAACTATTGGGATATAGTGGAGGTGTCTTTACTTCACATCCTAGATTTCTGCTCAAACTGTGATGATTCATAGTGTGGACATTACTTACTCCTTTCCTTACCTATATTGTGGTTCTCTCAATGCTGTAAAATTAGCACTGTATTTTCAAAATGTACAAAAGCAATACAAATAAAGTGATATTTTATTACATTTTTTGTTCATGTTTACCTAGTCTATCTGAAATATCCTAATTCGTGTCATCGGTGTAGCTGTCAAGAAAGCTAATCTTGTTCATTACAGTGCGCTGAACAACAGAACAAAAAGAAAAAACCTGTCTGTTGTCAGCTATTTAAAAATCCTTTCACCTGGGAAAAAAAAAAACATTGGGATTAGTCCTCATTTCAAAAGTGTCCTAGGTACTGCAGTCAACAAGCATTAGTTTCATTTGTTATCTGCTTTGCTGTCACTCAAAGAAACAGGTGTATAGTCACTGAAGTTCAAACGACTGCTATTTAGATATTTATATAGTACAAATGGGGCAGTCTCGCTCTGAATGGTATAACATTATAGAGATATATTTAACGGGCCCTGTCACTAATGAGTTTTCACTCGTGAAGGGATATACAGTAGAACAGGTTGTTGGGGGGGAAAAATGCTGCTTCTATTATGGAATCTGGGCGCCTCATAAAGGTGTCTATTGTTTTCATGGGCTCACTTGCTGTGGAGGTGTACCACAAACCACCATCACACTGTGTCACTTTTGTTTTTCAGTGCTTGTTCAAAGCATGGCTTACAGAGAAGGAAGAAGCTTTAAGTAAAGTCCAGACCCGCACCTTCAAAGACCCCAATGAAATGAATGTTAATGTTCGAAGACTGGCGGTAAGTGTGTGTTTTTTTTGGTCATTGGTCTATATTCTACCAGTTGTAAATGCTACAGATTCATACAATACAACAGTAAGGTTTTAGATTAAGGGTTGTCTTTCTCTGTAACTGGTAGATATAGTGCTTATATTGGATAGGAGAAGGACTGGAAATGATTATGCATATTTTCCTTTGTCATAAAAACCCAAAACATTTTGTTAATGTTAATTTCTTTAAGTTGCTAAGCTAGATTTTGCGTAATGGATACCTTTTTATCACTGTTTCCTTTTTTTTTTATTTTCCAAATGCTTTTCTTTATTTGGACGACTTTGGTTTTAAAAAATGCACATTTGGACTTCCAGCAAGAAACTTGAAGCATTTAAGCTTGAAATCCAAACAGTTTTTTTTTTTACATTTGAGATATTTAATAACACAGCATTCAAGTAAACAAAAGCAATGTTGGATATTTTGCAAGTGGATTGAAATATGGATTTCTGACCATGTGTTCTTGACAGATTTTGAAGGAAGACATGGAGATGAAACGCAGGACGCTGGACCAGCTCAGTGATGCAGGACAGGATGTTGCACAGTTACTGAACAGCAAAAATACTGCGGACAAAATTGATAGTGACATGGAGGAACTGACACAGAGATGGGACAACTTGGTTCAAAAGCTGGAAGACTGTTCCAGTCAAGTACGTAATTTACAACTCATTTTATTTATTTTTTTCAGTTACTCAAACAATCCTTTTTAGATCAACTAGCAATCTGGTGCACTCGTCTTATTTGGTGCTCTGGCATATATTGCAGTTTTTTTTTTTTTTTTTTTACACCCTTTTTTTCTTTAAGGTGACGGAAACGGTGACAGAATCCGGGTTGTCTCAAATACAGGAGAAGGCTGTTATAGAGACAGTCACAATGACAGAGAAAGTAACCGTAAAACAATCGAAGCAAGAGCTGCCACCTCCTCCACCCCCCAAGAAACGACAGATGCACATCGATATGGAAGTCAAAAAACTGTGAGGCATTCTTCTTATCTGTTTATAAGAAACATCTTGGGTACAGGAAGGAGCATTCTGTTTAACACCCTTCGTTGTTCTGGCTTAGGTTATTTATTCTTTCAGTTGCCCTGCACACTTATGGAAAAGGTTAGACTATCTGACCTTTTACGGTTGTAAAAAAACTAAAAACAAAACACTATAGAATCACAGTATTTTATGTGTTAGAGGGGTTTGATAAATATTTTAGAATGCTAAGTGCTGTTAAGGTTTGATTTTGTTTATTAATTAAAAAAAATAAAAAAATAATGTTTTTACTTTACCCAGGATTGAAAGTGAATTTGCTGGGATTCTGAATTGGATTTTGAGAACAAGCGCTTCCATTCAAGCCTTGGAGTTCAAAGACTATAAGAAGATGGTAGACACATCTGGCATAAATGAAAAGATTAAGGTAATTCATTACACCCACACACACTGAGCATCAAAAGAAAAACTCTGTTTTAGAGCAGGTGCAGTGACTTTTTATTGTGCTGATTTAACAATTGACATCACGAAGATGCTGCAAAATGATCTGTCGATCTTGGGCAAGTGTTGTGAGTCTTGGTCTCCCAGTTAATGGCCTGTCATTGACAGTGTGTGTCTGGTTATACCATCTCGCCAGGTTTGAAATTGCTGGCTGTGAGCACCCAAGACGGCAAGCCAGAGTATGCTGCCCTAGTCCAGCCTCCGACATGCCGATTGCACCAGGGCGCTGCTCTTTTTTTTTTTTTTTATAAATTTAGTCGTTGCCAATTATTTTTATTATAATTGGCACACAAGACAGGCAGGCAGCAAGTCTCAATCGAGCGCCCGTCTGTAAACAATCATTTGATCAAACATAACAACTCCAAAAAGCACACAAAACAAACCTGTTTCCTCATACAAATTACACCAACACTAATTCCCCCCTGTGGTATGTTTAAAAGAAAACAGTAAAGAAATGAAAAAGGAAAGAATGTACACTTGCATGCTGAATGCAGTAATTACATGTCCTTTCTCTTGAAAAAAACTACCCAGCGTAGATTGCTCCTCACGCCTGTTGCCTGGTTGCAGTTTGTGTGAAGATGCATTCGTCATGCATGATTCGTACTACAATAGGTCATCTTTGAATTAGCGTGATCTTTGAATTAGTCAACCATGGTCTTTGTTTTCACTGAGAGAGTGACACGCTTGACACTGGAGAAAGTTCAGTGTCAGTCAGTACTGAGATCGCTGTATCTGGGTTGATCCTGTGTGTGATCGTTCTGATAGGGCTAATTTGCATTGAAATAAATCGGTTCTTGCTGTTGGGAACGTTAAAAATGGGTGTTCGTTAAAAGAAGGGTTCGTTATAGTGAAGTTAGCCTGTATATTGGTGTGTGTGTGTGTGTGTGTGTGTGTGTATATATAGAGAAAGGGATGTTTTTTTTTATACATCTGGAGCACAGTTTATAAAGTACATTTCGTTAACATCCAAAAAAAAAAAAAAAAAGATTTGAGCATTTTTATAGTTCACGTATAGTTAACTATTTTTTTCCATCTTTTGTATGCACCTCTAAAACCGAAGTTAATCTCTAACATGTTGCTAGATATTTTATATTACAATTATTTAATGATGTATAGCATTGTATGTATAGGTTTTTAAGTCTACGGTCTTATAGTCTGTAGATGCTGAACTGACAGACAAACGGGAGAAGATGGAGGAGGTGACCAGGTCTGGGCAAAATCTGTTGGAACAAATGTTAAAAGGTAGTATCTGCTGCTTGTGACATTTTGCACCTATGGGCCCTGTTTTGAAGCATAATAAAGTTAATATTAAGAGCAGAATGAAATAATTGGTGTTTTTGTTCTCCTAAAATTTTTTGTTTCTACTATAAACTACTAAAACATACTGAAATTATGCTCTATTAAAGCTAAAAAGACAAAACTAAAAAAATCAAGTTGATATAACGAACAAGAGAAAAAAAGGATTCAATAATTGATTAATTAAAACTTTTGGGTGGCCCGAAATGAGGAAATATAGACGCAGTACAGGTTTGTTAATAATTTTAATCTTTTGAAAGGCTACTAAAAATGGACTATCTGAACAACATATTTTATTTAAGCTGCTTTATACACTTTTTCAACAAGTGTAGTTGCTACAAAATGGGTTCTAATGGGGACGTGACTTTATACAATACTTTAATTGCATAATCAAAGATTACTTGAGTAACTTACAAATACAGTTACTCAAGCAAGATGTATGCAAGCAAGATATTTCAGTTTTTTATTTTTCTTAAAAATATTTCCCAACATAAAACCAATGTCACCTTACAATAATTGATTTTGAGTTTCAGTGTTTTAAAATAAAATATCAAACAGAACGAAATTTCAATGTACCATTTGTAATTCAGTAATATGAGAGAATTGGTCAGGGGTCTGAATACTTTTGCAAGGCACTGTATATATATTTTGCAAAACATTAAAACAACATCTGCTTCATAGGTTGAGATGCACTGTTGTATAAATTAGCATAAAGCAGAATTGTGCTAAATATTGAAAGCATTATTTAAAATAACTTTGAGTTACGATTTTGTTCCTTCTTTAACAAAACAAAGCCACAGTTTAACCAAGTTGCTTTGTCTGTACAGAAGGCCTGCCTACAGAAGAAGTACAAAGCACCTTGGAGAAAATCTCCTCGGAATGGAAGAACAGTGGCAGACAGCTGGAAGAGCTGAAAAAGAAGGTCCAGTTCCAAGATGAGATCAATGCTTTTTCCAAGGAGCTGCAGGAACTGGAGCAGGTTGTAAAGGGGAAGGAGGCGTGGCTGAAAGAAGTGCCCGCTGAGGCTTCTGAGCAGCGTCTCGTACACACACTGAAGGCATCCTGTGAGGTCAGCTTACAGCGGATTATATATTTACAGATAATAAATCGCCACACGCAAGTTAAAGGAGCATGCTAGTTAAAACAAGCAGACTTCTCCGTAATTATATGTAAAATGTACTTCTTTTGAAAGTAAAATGGACATATATTATGTTCAGGATCTAGCTATTTAATTACATTATGTAAAATCCTAGTTTTGTATAAGTGAAGTACTAGTTGTTAAAATAATTAAAATGGTTTAAGATGTGGTTATAACTTGTACACATTAGGAAAGGAACTGCTTTGGGTCATGGTGACAGTGTCCTTCAGTGGAAAGACACATTGGCATGCAACAGAGAAAGATGTGGCCTGTTCTGTGGACCCTTTTTTTATGTAGGAATTGGTTATATTTTGGAATCCAGATATGAATATCTTCCAATTACAATTCGTAATCTCTGAACATCGAATTTGTTTTTTCTTGTTCTTTAAAAAAAAAAAAAAAAAAAAAAAAAAGTAAAAAACTGTCTTCTCTTTTTGCGGTGATAGACTGAACTGACCCAGCTAACCAGTCTGAATCCTCGAGTAGAGAAGTTGGCATCTGTGGCTGCAGCACTTAGCAGGGAGCCTTCATCACCAAGCTTTGTCCAGGCTGACCTCAATGCCCTCACTGCACGCTTCAGGGCAGTGCTGCAGGAACTCCAGAGCAAGCAGCAGCAACTGCACACAGGTAACTGTGAATGTACACGTATCTGATTTTTCAGGTTAATTTCAGGCTTGTTCATTATGCGGAAAGACAGGTCACACTCGTCCAGAGAATTATTCTTCAGATAGGGTGGATTGCATACTGGGGGATTTTGTTTCCACATTGTTTAACATTTTTTTTTTTTTTTTTGTAATTAAATCTGAGATTTTTAAAACAAACAAAAAAAACACATTTATTTGTTTTTAACTTAAAGCTCATCTAGTCGATCTACAAGGCATTTTAATTACAACTATAACTATATTAACTATCAATAATGAAATACAGTGCTCCCTCGCTATAAGGCTCTCGGTTGTAACACGCCTCGGATATAACGCTCCTACAGCATGTCCCCCAATTCCCTATACTGTGATTTATGCAATATTTCTACAGTAAATACAGTACCGGTGTTCACACTATAAACAACTTCTCATTCTAACTTCCTTTGCTGTCTCTCCATTTGATACAGTATCTGAACTGAAGAAAAGCTGTGCTGGCACTTTATAACAGACATCTTATTCAGCATTCATTTAATAACTAAATAAATATTAGGCCTGTTACATGGTTATCTTTCCTAATGTATTTACTTTTTTGCTGCAAGAGGAGCTGCAGCTTTCTCCGGGAGACAAGACGCTTCAGCCTCGCTTCAGCCCCGCTCCGGCAGCCGAACCTGGGGCAAGCCCATTCCCTCTTCCCCTCGTCGATCTGTCACCCCGATGATCAGTTCAGTGCTTTTTAAACCGGTTGATAATATCAATAGCAATTGAACCAATAGAAATTAAACAAGCTTATCTTGGATTTGTGCTTTTTCTGCCCATTTCTGTGTCCATATTAATAAATAATATTTTAATAAAGGCCTTTATGATAATGATTACCATCTTGTCTTTCTGAATGGCACTTAATGCTTTCCTTATGTAGCTACATTACTACAGATTTCCCCCATTTAGATACAGTGCAATTGAGTGTATACAGAGGTTGCCATCTGCTGTCCTTTCGAGTTTCTGCAATAGATGCTGTGGCAGGTCAGCAGATTGTAGATAGTGATAGTTGTGAATGTAAGTTTGGCAGGGATGGTGTTGGATCCATCCCTGCCAACAACCACTGGTGGAATGTGGTCATTCCCTAATTAGGTAATTTGAGTTCTAATTGGGCAAATCCTTTGTTTGGTGGAGGAGTTTGTGGAGAAGGATCGTTGGTAGAACCTTTAGTGAAGGTTGTGTTCAGGGTATAATGTTAATAACAATGTTTATCGGAGCCTTACTTATGTTAATCAAAGTCTGTTACTCAATTATCCCAGTACAATAAAAGCTGTCACATTTTTTAATTACATCTATGGTTTTATTCCTAAAGATCTTGTAAAGTACAGTAACAAATATAACACATGAAAGGAAGAAACAAGAAAAAAGTTCCCAGCTTAACCAGTGATTGACCAAGTAGATATTCACATTGTACTGCCAAATAATACATCAGTCATTTTATTTTATTAGCTGGTCACTTTATCAACTCTGATTATTCAAATCAAGGCGTTTACCATGCTCTCCGAATCGTCTCTACTGTCACAGCTGTGTGATCAAACATTAAGGTTTCAATAAAGTGGTTAACAGATACAGGAACTGAGTGCAAGTCATTGTTCCAGCATGTCTAGAGGGCTAGATACCCGTTTCCAAGTCATTCTCAGTATGTGCAATAGGTTTACACATTTATTATTCAAGACTTTGTTCCACCCTCTGGTTTCTCTATAAACCTCCATGTATGTTCCCCCTCAGCTATACTTGCATTACACTCGTAATGTACTTGCAAGCCCTTTGGAGAGAGCCCTTTCCCTAATTTCTGATTTGATGTTGTGTTTGTTTGTGTGTTTGCATTTTAGTCCTGGTCAGTCTCCCTACCCAGGAACATCGGGAATCTATAAAGAGCGTATCAACTCTGCTGGATGGAGCAGAGAGCAAGCTTTGCTCAATTCAGAGTGAGGTGGTGGATCCAGAAACGGCTGAAAACGCAATAAAGAATGCAAAGGCAGGTGTCCGTTAACAACTTTACTGTTTTATTCTACTGTGGAATTTCTAATAAGGACTCCTCATTTAAATGATAGTCCTATTTCAAGTGATACATTATTATCAGATAGTGGAGGACCGGATCATTTTAATTGATTGAACAGGCTGTCTGGGTGCTTGCACATTTGTTAATCTGTATACAATTTTTTCTCATTTGTTCAGACATTAACCCTTGCCATTCTAAGCACTGCTTGACCCTTCATAATCCTCCTGTGTAGCCTCACTCAGAATTGCTGTTCTGCGACGTTTTACCATTTTGAATTGACTATAGCGTAGTACTACTTGTCAGGATCTCATAGATTCCTTGATGGCCTTTTTCTTTTAATCATGAAAAATATTAAAATGAATAAATCAATAATTGTAATCAAAATTGACATGTTTCATGGGATTATATTTTTGTTATACCAGCTTCAGTTTTTGCATAAACTGTACTGAACACTGTTAGGGGAAAAAACAAACAAACAAAAAAACAGGATATAGATTATTTTCTCTCTCCCTGGTTACAAAGCTTACAAAATAGACAAACAATCCTGGAGCACAAACAAGCAAAACACTAGTTACATTTATTTTTTTGACCTACCGTATTAGGTTCCTTATGTAGGATAGGGTTCGGTGCTCTACTACACACATTCTTTGCATTTTACTATCATTTTGTGAAGACATTTTCATTGACAATGAGGGTCATTGAAAGTTTTATCTGAAGTGTATTTGTTTTGGATTTTTACAGTGTATACTTAATATAGGGTTTCCACATAATTTGCCAGCAGCATGCCACAGCTTGTTGCTCTCAGCACAGACAATGGTTTATATTCTATAAACTGTTAATATGTCATAATCAGCAGTGAAAAGGTGTGAAAGCTCCAAGCAGTGTGATTTTAGGCTCCCCTGGTTCCTTTTCAAGTACAGTACAATGTCGCATATCCGACCCCCTGTGGACTGTGGTATAGGCGGATATGTGAAAGTCGGATTTGCGAACATTATAGAAAAAGCATTTACACATCAATAAATAGGTTAGTGAACAAAAACCACACACAAACTGCTTTAAACATGGGGACATTTTTTGCTTTAAAAGTAAGCAAACGTAAACAAGATTAATTAGGCTACAAATACAGTGTTGCCATGCGGTTTGCTATAAGCCATCTCCACTCAAAGCTTTTAAAAAACAAAACAAAAAAATACAGAATAAATGGTAAATGTAGGGTGACCACCTGTCCCTAATTGGGTGGGACACTCTCAATGTACAGATCAAGTCGCGGTCCCGGGCTTAATATCTCCGGGATGGCATTTGTCCCGAATTCGTAGACAGTGCAATCTTACAGTTTAGTACCACAGTCAAACCATAGCATATCTGTTTATATCAGGCAATTAGCATGTCAAATATTGTTAGGAAATGAAAAAAAAATTTGTCCAAAAATGTTTCGGGTTATTGGTTCTACAGTATATGTCTAGAAATCTGCACATACTCTTTTCTTCTTTTTAACCCCCCTATACCAATTATGGGTGGTTGTGGTTAAAAGCAGAAAAATGGCAATCCTTGTTTATTTTTTAACTTTTAGATGCTTCATGAAGAATTGGAGCAACAGCAGCCAATGATAGAGAAACTGGCAGCAGTCACAGAAATACTCCAGGACCAGGACCCAGTGAATATAACCAAAGGCTGTCTTGCAGGTTTTGAGGATGTTCAAGCACGCTGGAATACATTGACTTCCAGGGCTAAAGATGAGGTTTGCACGCTGCAAGATATTGCAGCAAATTTAGGAGAGTTTGAGGTAGGTTGAGAAATAGTAAAAGGGAGGGGGGGGGGGGGTTGGAACTACTACATTAAGGTAGAAAGCAGCTTATTTAATAACTGTATATTTCAGATTCCTCTTGATTTTTACTCAGCTGTTTGGTCTACAAGTTATAAAGTAACTGATTTGAGGAAATGGATACATAAAAAATAGGTACACAAACTTAGGTCTATGGCAGATGTTTCTCTTGCTTCATTTCTAGAATAGAATGTTCATAAGATGTTTGCAGTGGGTTTCTGAGATGTTTTTTTAATAATCAAGGTTTAATCATTTTCACAGATTTACTGCAGCTTTCAGGTTTTTTCCCTTGTTACATTAACCAGAAAGTTTTTTACGTATTTAAATAGAAGGGGTAATGTAATGAAAGCCTTATCGTTTGTTTAAATGTAATATGTGGTTTGGCCAAAGCTGTCACGTTAACAACCTGTTTGGTTATTGCCCACGTAGGATAAATCTGGACAAGTTCAGAAGTGGATGGATGGAGTGGAATGCTTTCTGACCAAAGAGAATGTTGCTTTGGGAGATACAGAGAAACTTCGGGAGGAAATGGAACAATGCACGGTTAGTGTAACATTGCTCCTGGTTTGTAATGGCAAAATTACATACATTTCCAGGCTGAAATTGTTTTGCCTAAGTGAACCATTTTATAAGTTATTAAATGAGTTACAGGAATTGGGTGACACCAATATACATTTTGCTGTCAACTTGCTATTAAATTAGATCATGTCGATTATCTTAATATGCTATATAACCCAGTAATAGGGATTGGGATCCCTGTATTGTGGGGGGAAAAAAAAAAAAAAAGCTTTAATTTGTATGAAGTTACAGTTTTTACGTGCAAATAGCTTCAATCGTTTTAACCAATTTTGCATTTCATTTCAGATGTTTGTGAATGAAATGGAAAATATGGAAGTAGCTTTGAAAAGCATGAAAGACTGTGAAGCAGCTCTAAAACAGAAGTCATTCCCAGGTCTGGCAGGCTGGGGACAGCCCAGACTAGCAAACTACCAGACAAGATGGGAGAAACTAGCTAAACAGGTGGGCATGTTGGATGTTCAATAGTGTTGTATTTTAAAACGGCCTCACAGTCCTATCCAGGTATATGGACACCACAGCCTCACGGTATGGTATGTTTCCGCTTAGCCTTTTTCCACTGGTGGTTGGTACAGTTCAGGTTTGCAATGCCTTAAAAGTTTTACGAAACATAAAATGCACCGTGGTATACAAAATGCTGAGAAAACAAAATAAAGGTTGCTGTTGTGTATAAATTAGCAGTTATATGGCTAATTTTTTAGTTTGTGTTTTGAAATGGAAACCTCATTATCATACCCAATACACAGAAATAAAACTGGCAGTATTTTATTATTTCTAGTCTACACATAGTTTTGTTTTGCATGTTATATTAGTGCAACAATATTATACACATGTGAGCATTGTAATAATATACCTGCTCATGATAATGTTATTCATTATTATATGCTAAACAATAAACAAACCTGCAAGTTCTACGCCGCACTGCTCAGATCAGAGCAATCCACACATCCTTGTTTCCAATTTTCATAACTACAACCACATACAAGGCACCAGTGCTGTTAAAAAGACTGAAGTCTTTCTGGTACTAGTCAAAACAGCTGTTGCTGAGTGTCCCTGTAACATTGCAAACTAAAACATAACCAGCTAATTTATAATTTGAGTCGGTGGTGGACACAAGGACTTGCTTCAGTGCTTGTTATATTTAGAAGAAACAAAAAAGCAGTCATGTTTTTTCAATGATCTGTATTCTGTTTTATATATTACCATCCTTTTAAATAAATTAAAACGTGTATCATGGTGAATTCGACAATACGTACTGCACATACTGCATTTTTGGGGTTGTCAGCACTGTAGACAGATATAAATATATAATAGAAAAATGAAATGGTAGGTGGTGTTCTGCAGACTTGCTTTACAGTGCATGACTGTTAAAACAGCATTTTATGTTTAATGTACTAGAGAAGGGAATGCTGATTTTTAAGGTTCATTTCCAGATTTTAAGCCACCATGGTCGGGTATCTGAGAACCAGGAGAAAACAGAGAATTTAAGGAAAGACTTGACGGAGATGCAAGAATGGATGAGCCAGGCGGATGAGGAGTACTTGATGAGGGACTTTGAATACAAGACTCCAGAGGAGCTAGAGGGAGCTTTGGAAGAAATGAATGTAAGACTAACTAATACTCACTAAAGACCCCTGTTTATGGAGACACAGGGGGTTAACAGCAGTATAGGCCCAATGAGTCCTGGCCCACACAACAATAAAAAGCCTTTTGTCATTCAAGCCGTACAGCTGCAGAGATAAAAATTCTTAAATTAGATGTGAAAAATCTCTAAGGCATGACACAATAATGGTGTTACACTGGAAAACAGTTCATGATGTTTACATTTTTTAGAAATCAGTTTACCCTGTTTTAAATAAAGTAAATGAATAATTTAACGCATGAAAAAAATACTCCGGACTCTAACATCTGTGGCACAGTTTTATTATGACAAGAGGAAAACAAGTGTTAAACCAAGTATGATTCAGCCAGCAGATGGGGAATGTTAACTGCACTGTTTAACATGCCTTTAGTGGTTCATTTGACAGGTGTGATTGTGTGAAAGCCATTAGTTTATACTGCACTGCATCTCATTAAGGATCTGTTTTTAATGTTCTTGGAAGGTAAAAGTGGTGATCTACAGAAGGTGGAAATGAACATATACAGTATGTTGAATCACATTGGACACTTTGTCTCCCATGTTAAGATGCTATCTAATGCATTGCCTCAGAAAAGCTTGTGTTGTCACTGTTGCTGGTCTGTTTTTGTCCCTGCAGAGGGCGAAAGAGGATGTGTTGCAGAAGGAGGTAAAAGTGAAGATTATGAAGGATAGTATCAACATGCTGGTGGCAAAGTCACCCCCTGGTGGCCAGGATTTGACATTGAATCTTGCTGTTGTGTTAAAGAATTACCAGAAGCTTTGTGATCGATTTCGGAGCAAATGTCACACTCTGGAGGTAGGTGGAAACATGAACGTATACGAAATGTATAAATATTAAATTGAGAATCCCAGCATTGCTCCTTTACAACCCATTTTTAGTGTATTTCCACATTGCAAAGCTATACCAGAGCCTTGTTACCTCACCTTTTCCCGTAAACTGATTGCTTTTCACATTATAACAAGATTAGTAAACCAAGTGGATGTCACACTCTCAGTCCAATTTGATACTTAGTCCTCCCTGCATTGTATCTTTTTCAGGAGGTTTGGTCTTGCTGGATTGAGTTGATACAGTATTTGGATATGGAGACAAATTGGTTAAACAATCTGGAGGAGCAGGTCCAGAACACCGAGAACCTGCTAGACAGCACTGAGGCTGTTAATGAAGCACTAGAGGTAAAAATTACACAGATAGATACTTTCTAGATGTTTTTTTTTTTAACTCATTACATTTGTTTTTAGAAGTACCTTGTTATGTTTAGAATAGACCTGTTTTAGTCACCCAGTGGTTTGTTTCTCTTGATGTGAAGCTGCTTCTCCTTGAATTATACCTGATAAACATGTTGCCTCATTTTTAAGTTTAACAGTGAGGATTAATTTATTACTGCAGTGGAGGCTGATTTGTATTAGACATTACTTGGCAGGGGAACTTGTAAGTCTCTATAACCATTTCTCTGCTTTCTTTCTCCCAGTCTCTGGAGTCTATTCTGCGCCACCCTGCAGACAACCGGACGCAGATCCGGGAGCTTGGACAGACACTGATAGACGGAGGAATTCTGGATGAAATTATCAGTGAAAAGCTGGAGGCCTTTAATACACGCTATGAAGAGCTCAGTCACCAGGTAGGGGTTGGGGTGATTTTGTAGTGCATTGTCAACCATTAGCTGATTTTAACAGGTTGCATATAACATAGCATTGTACTGTATGTATGAGTACAAATATAACATACAGTATATGTAACGCTTCCAGTGAGTTCTTTGTAAAACATACACTGCCGTTGGTAGCCAGTTCTGCAGTTTATTTTTCATTGGAACTTTTAACTCTGTACACCTGTGGTTGCGGAACAATACCAATCACAACGGTAACTAAAGAGTTACTGTAAAGCCATAAATATTTTCAAGCCTTTTATTATGCGTTTTTCGCATATGAAAAAAAACTAAACATTTTTGGCACGAGTATCAAATTCAACTAACAATATATACTTTGTATATTGCAACAGGGCACCAACATTACTGGAGTAAAATAGGCTTTATGGGTGTGATTCACCAAATATTTTGGTTACGAATATTTATAGCTTTACAGTAATCTGCAGGATTCATGGCTTTCCTTTTCAACTAACTAATGTGTTCTATGTACATTCCCCTGTTCTAGGCTGTGAGCAGGCAGATCTCTTTGGAACAGCACTTGCAGTGTCTTCGTGAGAATGACCAGCTTCTGCAGGCCCTTCAAGAGTCACTGACACAGTTGGATCAGGAGCTGACCTCCTACCTGACTGACAGGATCGATGCCTTCCAACTTCCACAGGAGGCACAGGTGCTTGTCCATACTGCATTAGAATCCAATAATCTTGGCTTATTTCAGTAAACAATAAATTAATGAATTATTAGTAAAAAAATATATATACATTGTTACTTAATTGTGGATTAGACATCTAGTCATGAACAATGCATAACACTCTTCCAGTAATAAACAAGCAAACATTAAATATTAAAAAAATGAAATAAACCATGACACTTTTTTCCTGTTCTGTTTGATACTAGACCATTCAAGCCGAGATTGCTGCCCATGAAGTCAGTTTGGAGGAGCTGCGACGAAGGAATGCAGGCAACTTCCCCCCTGTCACCCCAGAGGGCAAGTCTCCTCGTGGGGGTACCTTACTGGACGTACTCCAGGTGAGAGATGGATTTGTAAGGCTGAACAGGTTTCATAGAGATTCTGCATGAGCATTGAAGGACACATTGAACAATCTGTCATTCCATTCAGCTAATCCAGCAATGTCAGTCAGAATTTGAATAATGTAAAATACGCATTCCTATTTGTATCCGACGTGCATTAGAATACCGGTTCTGTATGAAATGTGTAGAATTGACTTAAAAAACTTGTTAAACACAATGTTTCCATTTTTTTTATTCCGTACTTTTTTTTCACAAAGCAAGAATTCGAATTCATCACTGATAATTCTTTGTCTCTGTGCCTAACATTGAACCACATGTTCCATCAACAGAGGAAGCATCGGGAGATATCCACTAAATACCAGCTCTTCCAGAAACCTGCCAACTTTGAGCAGCGGATGCTGGATTGTAAGCGTGTACTGGATAGTGCCAAGGCTGAACTGCAGGTGTTGGATGTGAGAAGCGTTGCGCCAGATGACATAAAAGCTCACTTGGATGGCTGCATGGTAAAATAGTTATCAGATCATAGCAAGCAATGTGGTCCTGCTTTAAACCTTCATTCAGCTTACATTTGAAGTATTTTGTAGAAATGTATTAAAAATAAAAAATAAATTAAAAGTTAATTACAATGCTGAAATTAGAAGGGGGGGGGGGGGGGGGGGGGATTTCCAGCCATATAGTATTTATTTATTTTATACTTTTTTTTTTATTATTATTTTTTTTTTAAATAGCTCTTGTTTACTTCTGTTAGTTTTCAAGGTTTGGAAGTCACCAGGCAGTTAAACAAGTTCACATGCACATCATTTTAAAAGATCTCAAAGTAACTGCATGCTAGATATAAGTGTGGGGTAGGAACCATTTATTTCAATGCTTTACCACTGTGATACTGATTTTTCAGTTTCTGATATTTTTATTTATTTATTTTGTTTCCCATATCAGAAACTCTACAAGACCTTGAGTGAGGTGAAATTGGAGGTGGAGACTGTAATTAAAACGGGAAGGCAGATTGTACAGAAACAACAGACTGACAACCCCAAGGGAATGGATGAGCAGCTAACTGCTTTAAAATTCCTTTACAACGATCTTGGCGCTCAGGTAAGGAGCTCAGTGGAGATTAAAAATAAGTCATGTTGGATCCCTGAACACTGCATTGTTATATGGATTTGTGAAAAGTGCCAAGGCAATAAACCCCATGGCAAAAAAAACAAAACAAAAAAAACCTTTTTAATACATTTCTTTTAAGTTGAAAAATAAATATTGCTTATAGGGAGTTCAGACCAAATTTAATCATAATTTGAATACATGTTTAAGATGTATGTAAAAACTTAGTTTGATATATTGAGATGGACAGACAGACAAATAAGGGGCCTCTATATGTTATGGTCTATGGAAATATAGTTACATACATCTCAGACTATTCTTTGTTCATAGTTTTATTTTTTGTTGAAATACAGTTTTTACAGACATATTCGAAACATAATTGTTTGGGTTTTTTTGTTTGGTTAGTTCTGCTCAACGCTCCTTGGTGTCCTCAAGCAAAAAACAAAAATAAAATGATGGGCATAAATCATTGTAGCGCTTTCTTTCTTATTTTTTTTCTTGCAAATATAGCACCAGCTGTGCCTTCTCTAATGGGGCTATTTGTAATAAAAATTGCGTTGTATTATATATATATAATTATACAGTGGCTCTCAAAAGTATTCACCCCCCCCCCCCCCCCTTGGACTTTTCCACATTTTATTGTGTTACAACATGGAATCAAAATGGATTTAATTAGTTTTTGCCACTGATGAACACAAAAAAAGTCCATAATGTCAAAGTGAAAAATAAAATCTACAAATTGTTCTAAATTAATTACAAATATAAAACAGAAAATAATTAATTGCATAAGTATTCACCCACTTTGCTATGACGCACCTAAATAAGCTCTGGTGCAACCAGTTGTCTTTAGAATTCACATAATTAGTTGAATGGAGTCCTCCTGTGTGCAATTAAGGTGTTTCACATGATTTCAGGTTAGATACACCTGTCTCTGGGAGGTCCCACAGTTGGTTAGTACATTTTCTAACAAAAATACGTCATGAAGACAAAGGAACATTCAAAGCAAATCCGGAATAAGGTTCTTCAAAAGCACCAATCGGGTAGGATATAAGAACATTTCCAAGACATTGAATATCCCCCGGAGCACAGTAAAGTCAATTTATTAAGAAATGGAGAGAATATGGCACAATTGTGAATCTGTCAAGAACAGGCCGTCCTCAAAAACGGAGTATCCGGACGAGAAGGGCACTAGTCAGGGAGGCCACCAAGAGGCCTATTGCAACTCTAAAGGAGTTGCAGTCTTCCACGGCTGAGCTGGGAGGCACTGTGCATACGGCAACAATAGCCTGGGTGCTTCACAAAACTGGCCTTTAGGGGAGAGTGGCAAAAAGAAAGCCATTGTTGAAAAAAACTCGCATCAAATCTCGGCTAGAGTTTGCCAGAAGGCATGTGAGAGACTCTGAGACCAAGTGGAAGAAGATTTTATGGTCTGATGAGACCAAAATAGAGCTTTTTGGCGTCAACGCTAAGTGCTATGTTTGGCGCAAGCCTAACCCCCGCACATCATCCTGAGAACACCATCCCTACCGTGAAGCATGGTGGTGGCAGCATCATGCTATGGGGATGCTTCTCTGCGCCAGGGCCTGGAAAGCTCGTGAAGATAGAGGGCAAAATGGATGCAGCAAAGTACAGAGAAATCCTGGAGGAAAACCTGCTGAAGTCTGCAAGAGACCTGGGTCTTGGGAGAAGATTCATCTTTCAGCAGGACAATGACCCCAAACATACAGCCAAAGCCACACTGGAGTGGCTTAAAAACAAAAAGGTCAATGTTCTGGAGTGGCCCAGTCAAAGCCCGGACCTCAATCCAATTAAGAATATGTGAAAAGAGTTGAAAATTGCTGTTCACCAAAGGTCCCCATCCAACTTGATGGAGCTTGAGCAATTTTGCAAAGAAGAATGGGCAAAAATTGCAGTGTCCTGATGTGCAAAGCTGGTAGAGACTTATCCAAATAGACTCATGGCTGTAATTGCTGCCAAAGGTGCCTCTACCAAATATTGACTCAAGGGGGTGAATACCAATTATTTTCTGTTTTGTATTTGTAATCAATTTAGAACAATTTGTAGATTTTATTTTTCACTTTGACATTATGGACTTTTTTTTGTGTTGATCAGTGGCAAAAACTCCTAATTAAATCAATTGATTCCATGTTGTAACACAATGAAATGTGGAAAAGTCCAAGGGGGGGTGAATACTTTTGAGAATTATATATATATAATTATAATTAGTGCCTTGGAAAAAGTCTTCACACCCTTGAACATTTTTCACATTCTACTGTCTAAAAAATACCATTCAAAATGCATTAAAGTAGGAGTTTGTTTCACTGATCTACACAACATAATCTACACTTTCAACGTGAAAGAACAATTATAGAAATATTCAAAAAGTAATTAAAAATAAAAAACCAAAAAGTCTTGATTGCATAAGTCTTCACACCCTTTGTCGTAGCAAACCCAAATTGGCTCAGGTACAACAAATTGCCTTAACAAGGGACATAAGTCAAATAGAGCCCACCTGTGTCCAGTCACAGTAGTTTAACTGATTTGAATACTCCTGGATGAAGAATCAACCTGTTTCTGTTGTATGAAGTGAATTTGAAGCAAATGGCAAAACGTGCCGAACAAGGAACTCCCAAAAGAACTCTGGGATAAAGTTATTGAAATGTGCAGATTGGGGGAAGGCTATAAGAAACTTTCAATGTCTTTGAATATCCCTTGGGGCATTTTGAATTGTATTTTTTAGGCAGCAGAATGTGAAAAGTTCAAGGGTGTGAAGACTTTTTCAAGGCACTGTGTGTGTGTGTGTGTGTGTGTGTGTGTGTATATATATATATGGATGGATGGATAGATGGAACAAAATACTGTGCATCCAGTTACCTCTCCTAATCTCTTCATAAAATAATGCTTTAAAATGTGTCATGAAATGGATGTGCATTTCAACAAAACTAACAACGGGGGCCTTCCCCAAAGTACTTGTTAAAGATAAGTCTGCCTACTGTCTGTATAGGTGACCGAAGGGAAGCAGGACCTTGAGAAAGCCCTGCAAATCTCTCAGAAACTGCAGGAGGAGACGACATCCCTGCAACAGTGGCTTGTTGCAACAGAGACCATACTTAACCAGAAGAACACTTCAGAAAACATGCCAGCTGATGTTGACGCAGAGGTTGTCTGGGCAAAAGTAGGCTTGTCTTCAACAAATATTTTACAAATTGTTTTTGCTAAAAAATTGGGTTTATTTGCTTCATTACATTTTTTTATTGTTAACACCCATTATTTTAGAATTAGGCACTGTGAGGTAGATTAACCCAGGGCTTCCCAAACCCGGCCCTCGGGACCCCAGTGTCTTCTGGTTTTCGTTCCAGCTGAGCTCTCAATTTACTTAAACCTTAATTGAACTAATAATAAATTAAGCAAGTTGTTAGTTCAATTAAGGGTTTAGTTAATAGAGCTCAGTTGGAATGAAAACCAGAAGACACTGGGGTCCCACGGACCAGGTTTTGGAATCCCTGGATTAACCCCTTTTATATCCAAGTGTTTTTAAGTCTTATAAAAAACTTAATTTGAGACAGTGAAAAAATATGTTTTATTTCCAGACCCTTGCTAGAACACACCACAACATGTTTGTTTGTAAGATCACAATATATACCAAAAAGTTAAACTTAAGTTTTTATCGTTTTATTTTATTTTTTATTCACCATTTAGGAGATTTTTTTTTTTTTTTTAAAGAACACCTTATGTTGGTTACCTTAGATACCCTGGGCTAAACTAAAGGTATTATTTTTCACTATTTAATTATTGAACCTGTAGTTCACCACATGATAAAATAGTAAACAACTGCAATGAAATTGTCAACAGGTTATGTAACAATACAAATGTTTAATTAATTAATTAATTAATTAATTAATTAATTAATTAATTAATTAATTAATTAATTAATTAATTAAATATAAAAATGAGCTTACATACTCTATAAAAAGTGTCACCCCCTACTTCCTAATTATTCATCAAATGCATTTACATAACTAATCTAATACAGATCTAAAAATAAGTGTGTGTATGTGTATATATATATATATATATATATATATATATATATATATATATATATATATATATATATATATAAAAGCCATCCCCTACTTTTTACATTTGATTATTACATTATATGTCTTTCAACAATAATGATTGAGAAGTACAAAGGAAAATGAATAATTCACAGCGTCTCCTCATACTTGCATTACATTCTATCTACGTTTGACATGTCCATATAATAAACTGTTGCACTAACATAGTGGAAAAAACTGTAAAAGGGGCGTGGGTTATCCACTGCGAGGGATTGGAGACACAAGACGGTGTGTTTGACACACTACGCAGGTGCTCAGGATTTAAGAAATATTTTTAAATCTGTGGTGCAATGCCATGTGCTACCACCGAGTTACCCGCAGTGGTATAACTCGTGGTGGTGTTGGTTCTTTAAACAAAACATTAAAATACTGAACAAAAACACAGCTAGCAAACAAAAGGTGGCCTACAGTAGTTTGGTTGTGCACTACTCCTCCTACACAGGGAGGTTCGATGGCAGCTACTCAAAGACCACTAGGGGAATCGCACGTATCCCATGGAGGCTGCAAAGGGGTGAAGAGGTGCAAGTAGACAAACGTTTTTCGCTAATCCTATTCCCCTGAACATTTTATGTTAATATGATTCTTAAGACTTTACCCAGCTTCACTTCACTGCTTGTACAGGGTCTAAAATGTATTTATTTTATGTTTTAAAGTTGTTTTAACTTCCTGTTAACCAGATGCAGTTTTAGCTGTTTGTTTACTCTATACCCAGAAAGATTTAATGTTATAATTTTGGATGAACTGCAGTTTACTAATGATTTTTTGTTGGGTGCAGGGCGTGCTAAAGGAGCTGGAGAGAAGAAAGGCTGACCTGAGCAGCATCACAGAGAGCAGTGCAGCCCTGCAAGGCCTAGTGGAGGGCAGCGAGGCTGGGCTAGAGGAGAGGCTCTGTGTGCTCAATGCGGGCTGGGGACGAGTGCGCACCTGGACTGAGGACTGGCTCAGCCATGTGCTGGTGGGTAAAAAGCTGTCATTTTTCAATAGAATGACATAATTGTCTTATCTGAGAGGATCTGGATTGATGAACCTGGAAAACTCTTGTTACTGATATAGCACTTGTAGTGCTAAGTTTTCCCTCCTTTGATATCAAACCAGCATTCTGTAGGCTGAGGCAGGATCAGGGTCATTATGAGTGAGAAGTTCAGTCTCCTAAAATGAACAGAATTAATTTTACATATTAACCCTTTGCAGTCCATTTAGAAAGTGCGCGTCAGGTCCAATTTATTTTCACACGCGCAGTTAATTTTAGACGCGCTGTTTAAAAGTGGGTTTTTTTACAGTCAGACGGGTTTAAAAGGCCCTGCATATCAACAAAGCACTCACTAGGCATCTCCAGCTCCGCCCCACCCTTTCGTTCGCTATCGCTTTCACATATGCTAATAAATAAATAATAATAATAATAATAGTCGTACATACCGATCGATCATCTCCTGATCACTCGTTTTATCACCAAACTCCTCAATAATGCAGTCCAAGTCATTATTTTATTACTATAACATCTCAAAAAAGCTCTGCAAATGTCCGTGATAGTCTCTGTGCGCTGATACAGTACTATTCATCTTGTTTCCTTATGACCGCCCCTATGTAATGCCAGGTGCATGTATGACTAATCATGAGATACGCCTTTATTTATTTATTTATTTATTTATTTATTTATTTATTTATTTTTATCGGCTTGTCTCAGCTCCTGTCGCTCCCACTCGGCCATTGAATGGCTTTCTCTGCTTTTTCCGGAGAAAAAACGACTAGAAACCCGTTTTGCGTTTTTTTGATGATGTTGGACAGGGTCCGACAATGGACCGGATAGGAATAATTGCAATGTCGGACCAGGTCCGACAATGGACCGCAAAGGGTTAACAACATGTAGATGGACTTTTGATCACTTGACCTCATTTTGTAAAACTTCATACAGTAGGTCACTGCCAATTACTACAAAGCCATCCATGTGTTTTTTTGAATACTTAGTAAGGATAAACCTTGGAGAATCAGTTGTTACAAAATTACTTTGATGGATTACTAACATTTGTTGTTGGATACTGCTGTAGAAACACCAGAATGAGATGGAGATCTTCGATGAGAATTTGGCCCACATCAGCACTTGGCTCTACCAGACAGAAATTTGCTTAGATGAGACAGAGAAACAGTCCCCAAGCGAGAAGGGGGAAGTCGTCAAGGTAGTGGAATGTTCCTGATCACCTCTTCTTGCATAGATAAACAAACACAAGCCACAAATTGATGTCTTGTTGCCATTTCTTCAGAACCTGCTCACTGAACTGGATGATGTCAGTTTACGGGTGGACAGTGTGCGGGATCAAGCAATTATTCTGATGACCAGCAGAGGGTCGGCTAGCCGTGAAGTTGTGGAACCTAAACTGGCAGAACTAAACCGCAACTTTGAGAAGGTTTCCCACCATATTAAAGCTGCCAAGGTAAATGTGTTGTTGAAAGATTTGCAATGATGTGACTTAGGAGTATAAGTTAGAGGACACGTGACTTTATATATGACCTTTTAAAGTTGTTACCCTAACCTGTAAAGAATAGTTAAAATGTATTTCATTGGATGTTCAGTATTTGTATTTATTATGATATGGTTTTTCCAGATGTCTGTGGGTACAGAGCCCCTGACCTATGAAGTCAGTGTCAGGCAGGAGGGTCAGAAGATGGAGAAGGCCCCCTCTGGTGACTTACACCTGTTTGACAAGGACCTGCAGAACCTGCTCAAGAACCTGGACAAGCAGCTGGAATCCCCCAAGCAGCTTCCTCAAGATGATGACAAGGTAAACACCATATTGTTTCAAAGAATGTTTCCAATACATACAGTATATTCACATAGTTAGGCCCCAATTATTTTCATTTGTTTTATGCTGGTAGGATATTATACGAGCAGATCAGGGCTCACAGCTACCAGAGGGATGGCATATCTGAAAAATACTATTCCTTAATAGAAAGTTTCATAAAGTACTTGAAACACATCTTGATTATATGAATGTGCAATTTACAACAAAGGCAACAGGTAATTGAAATGTCATACCTGTTGGTGATGCATCCGACGTTGGCAACCACTCTGCACACAGGAGACTATCAGTTTAAACCATTATCTTGAAATCGCCATGCAAACCAACGCTGGTTTGATCTTAGGAAAATGTATATAATAACCCCTAATAAGTCATGTTGTGAATTGAACAAACAGAAATGAAGTAAAAGAATATTAAGTGCCTTAACTTATTTACAGGTGGATGAAGAAAAGGCTGTGATAGAAGAGATGCTGCAGAGAGGAGAGCAGATGTTACAGCAAACCTCAGGTGACGGCAAGAGAGAAGAGATACGCAAGAAACTGTTGATACTGCAAACCAAGTACAGTACTCTGCGGGTAAGCACCTAATCTGTTAAGTATGTTGATGTGGAGAAGCAGAAATAGTTGGAAACATATAGCTCTATTTAAAATGGGTAAAAGCAATACAGTCAATTAATATATAGACATGCAGACGTGCATGATCAGTGTGAGTGCTTGTGACAGTCTGGCTCGCAGTGGTGTGGTGGATGACGTCACGGACCAGGAAGTAACTGACTCCAAACAGTGGATGGGCGGGTGAAACTGAGTGCAAAAGCACTCAGCGTATTTAATAACAAACAAACAAAATATTTAAACAAAATACAAACAAAAGGGCACGAGGGCCAAACGAATAAATAAACAAACAAGTAAGTGCCGTGCTGGATTATCCAGCACGTATTAGCAATTGTTTTTTTAAATATTATTCCTTCTCTCCGCTCCCCGTACTCTCTACTCCAACACCCCAACCTCAAATGCAGAGAGCTGCAGGTTTATATACTCTGGCCGAGGGATTAACTAGTTGGTAATTATCTTATTATCCCCCGGCCAGAGTCTGCACGCGTTTGGTAAGGATGCATGACTGTCAGCTATTTAAGTAATCAGTAGCTGATCAGCCATGCATCCTCACGGGGTTTTTAAATAATAATAAAAGACGCGGCGCTTTTACCCGCGCCGCAAACAAAAATACAAATAATAATAAATAGGGGCGGGACACTCCGCCACAGTGCTTCTGAATCCTTATGCCCTGCTGGTTATGTTTGTATGCATTTATACTCGAATCACACTTACATTTTTAGATCTCAAACTGCTCATCATCTGTAATCTTTGGTATTAAAATTCAAGTCAAGGTGACCTACTTAAGCAATAAATCAATCAATATTTATTTTATATAGCGCCTTTCATAGTGGACCACCATCACAGAACGCTTTACAAGATAGTGAGGAACAATGCATGATACATTAAATACAGTGAAATACAGGGCATAGTACATTAAACAGTAAAAAAAAATGCAAATACATTAAATATAGGCATAATACATTAAATACAAGGCTAGGATGTGAATTCTAAACATTGTGAATGCGTGTGTCAAGCAGAACCATATGAATAAGATGGAGTGAAAAACCTGAAATAGCAATTTAGACAACAGCTAATAACAGATATCAGGCTTAGAGAGCATTAAAAGCGAAAGAGAACAAGTGGGTCTTGAGACATGATTTGAATCGAGTGATTGTGGGAGCTGTATGCACTAAAGCTGGAACAGAGTTCCAGAGAATTGGGGCCGTGAAGCTAAAGAGCGCTCTCCGAGTGTGGTGCACTTTTGCTTGGGTATAACAAGCAGGCCAGAGTCGGAGGACCTCAGCTTGCATGCAGGGACATAGCGGGTCAGCAGGTTGGAGAGATACTCTGGACCTGTGTGATGTAGGGCCTTGTAGGCTAGCAGGAGAATTTTGAAAGTAATCCTGAACTTTACTGGTAGCCAGTGCAGCTGGGCAAGACGGAGTAATGTGATCATGTTTTTTGCATCTGGTAAGGATCCTAGCAGTGGAATTTTGAATCCGCTGCAATCGGTTTATGGTGCGTGATGGAAGATCACCTTAGAGAAAGTTGCAGTAGTCGAGTCGAGAGGAGATGGATGCATGACAGAGTATCTGCATCCGGGAGGGAAAGATAGGGATGGACCTTTGAGATGTTTTGGAGGTGGTAGAAGGAGGATTTGACTACGGATGAGATTTGGGCATCAAAGGAGAGGTTACTATCCAGAAGTACACCAAGGCTTTCGAACAGTGGGGGAAGGCAGCAGCAGACAGTTTCTGAGGTCCAAGGCAGCAATATTGAGATTCTTGAGTTGAGTTTTCAGTCCTACTGGAAGTTCAGATTTGTTGGTGTTGAGCTGAAGAAAATTGGCAGACATCCAGACCTTGATGTCTTGAATGCAAGCTGAGAGCCGGACCATGGCAGAGGGACATCCAGGGTCTAGTTTTAGGTAGAGTTGGGTGTCCTCTGCATAGGAGTGAAACATGAGGCTATGTTGGTGGATGAGGTAACGCAAGGGAAGCATGTAGATGTTGAAGAGAAGAGGCTCGAGAACAGGCCCTTGAGGGACACCTGAAGTGACCGGGTTTGCGTCAGCACTGCTTCCATCATAGAATGCGTGCCTCCAGATAGGTAAGAGGACAACCAGGAGAGACCAGGTTCCAGCGATCCCAGCATACTTCTGAAGGCGGTCAAGAAGAATGCTATGATCTATGGTATCAAAAGCAGCAGTTAGGTCAAGGAGGACAAAGAGAGGGAGCATCAGCATTAAGCAGGAGATCATTTGCAATCCGGAGCAGAGCAGTTTCGGTACTGTGATGTGGCCGGAAGCCAGACTGCAGAGATTCAAGCAGATTTGTTATCTGCTAGATGTTTCGTCAGCTGGCTGGCTACAGCCCTTTCAGTTGTTTTGAGATAAAAGGATGCAGGATTTGATCAGTGGTTTTGAAGAGAATAGTTGGTTTATAAGAGTTCTGAGAAGTACTTCACCCTGGCAGCAGTGAGCGCACGTCTGTAGCTACTGAGGTGATTGGTTCAAATCTCTCTATGAACTCTTAGTCCAGCAGACCTCCATTTGCGCTTAGACTTGCGGCTGGCAGACTTTAGCAGTCAAAGTTCCAAGGGTATACCATGGACTGTTGCGATGTTTCTTCAGTATTATGGCTGTAAGCGGTGCAACTGTGTCTCTGATCTGAGTGAGGGTGGCGTTGTACAGGGATACCGCATCATCGACCGAAAATGGAAGAGTATCAGTCAGAGGAGACACATTCCAATAGTATTGTAGAATTTAGCAGATTTTTGGGATGGAAGGAAATAACAGTATCAGTAGTAGGTGAAGGTGTGGGAAGATTTAATATTGGCAGTGATTTAAGTAATGGTCAGAGAGAGAGAGAGAGATCCGTGACAGAGAGAGAGAGAGATCCGTGACAGAGATTGGAGACATCAAGAACCCTGGTGATGATCAGATCTAGGGTGTGTCCACGGGTGTGAGTGGGAACGTTGACAGATTGAGAGAGTCCAAGACAGTCCAGGAGCGTGACAAAGTCGGTCACTAGACGGGAAGAAGGCAAATCGACATGGATGTTATGCATGTGTTATGGTTAATGAAGGCTATATCTCAAGAACAGCAAATCTTATTAATTAAACCTAGTTATTTGCTGTACTGTGAATATATGTCACAGAACACATCTGAACACATTCTGTTTGTGATGTGTATTTGTATGTTACTAATGTAAGTGTTGTGTTTTTAGGAGCTGAAGTTAATACAGAAGAAGCAGACTGTTGAACTAACTCCAGGATTTTCTCAGTTTAAACGAGAAAAGGACAGTCTGCTTAACTGGATGGATGAGACAGAGAACCGGTTGTCTGGACTGCATGGAGTTGAAGATGATCAGAAGTTACAGGTAACAGCTGTCAAAAGGATACAAGTTTATTCCTTTACTGTGCCCTCAGTACAGACAGACCTGATCTCACACATACCCCAAGATAACATTAACTCAGAAGCCCTGATGAACTGTCAAGTTATTTTACATCTTACATCTTGCAGCCTTTTATTATCAAGTGACTGGCTCTGATAAAGGCAGACAGCTGCTCAACTTGTAGTGGTTACTTCTGTTGGTACTGAGTGGTACTGTAAAGCTTTGATATATTTTTTGATAAGCTTCCACAGGCAACCGTTTCGTTGCAAAATATAAGAACTTTTCAGCCAGCTAATTTAGCTTTTTTATGTGTATATGAACATTAAAAAATTAAGTCTAATTGAAATAGACAAATTAATGGATGTGATCGGTCCCAGCTGAGCTTTGTATTTGGTTTTTCAGGAGTTGCTGCAGGAGCTAGAGTTAAGAAAAGAAGAATTCAGTGCCCTCCAGAAGAAGGGACAGAACTTATCCCAGTATGAAAGTGTAGAAGTGAACAGCGAGCAAGTTGATAGGCGCTGGCAGGAGATTGAGAGCCAGTTCTTATTGTTTCAACAAACACACTTCAAGAGCTCTGTAAGTATTTCCACAGTAGGTTTTAAATTTCTAGTTAATGCTCAAGATCCACGTGTTGATAATAAATATAACTACTTTGACAATATGTGTGGGGTTATGGTTGCAATAGTAATCTCTTGTTAATGTTTAAGCATTACTTTTACCAGGCATCATTTTAACCTTAGCTGGATAAATGAGTAATAATGCTTCAATAAGAACACAAAAATGCATTTGTTTAAAGAAAATTGTGCTTTAGCTTTGATATAACCACATATGGTCCATGTCAATTTTTAAGGTGGTATAAAAACAGATGTATCCCAGATTTAAAATGAACCGTTGTAGCATCTGTTTAGTATTATCACTCTGCCTTGTATCTTAACAGCAAGTACCTGTGGGTTACGAGGCTGTGGATGGGCCATCCCTCTTTGCTTCTGACTTCCTTCTTGAAGTTAACAAAGTCCTACTGGCAATGGCAGACATTGAGCTGTTGCTGAATTCGCCAGAGCTAAACAGTGGGATATACAAGGACTTTTCCAGTCAAGAGGATGCATTAAAGGTAAACATTTAATCATTTCCAAATACAAGACATGTAAGGTACCATGCATGCAGGTTTTTCAAATTAAATACATTTTTTTTTTTTTTTTTTTTTTTTTTAAAGGAGGTACGTTCTGTTTTAGAAAATGGTACTCCTTCAACCCTCTTGTATTAATGAATATTTTTTTTTATAAAACTCCTGACACTATTCTGCTCACTACATTTATCAGTCAGTTACTTGAAAAGTGAGGTTGTAGAGGTTTTTATAGACACCCTGTATTTTCTGGCAGGGCTGATTTGTCATGTGCATTTAGTTAATAAAATTGAGTTGACTTCAGGCCCATTGGGTGCCACTTGCACAAATTGAGAAGAATGGCAGTTGGAGGTCGTCATTGGAGATTACTTGTCAGTGGGCCTCTGATTTGAAGTTGATTGTGTTCATGACTGAGATACACTTTATATCCCAGAGTCAGTAGAGACAGAGTTGTTACTTTTATGGTCGACAGTGTTCACCGTTAAACCTTCACGGGGCACTGAATTGTCAAAACCATTTGGTTATCTACTGCTGGCTGAAACTTGAAAACATGTTAGTTTCTTTTTTTTTCCCACAGTATATAAAGAACATGCTTGAGAAACTTGGAGAGCAAGTAGCTGTCATTCATGAGAAACAGCCTGATGTGATCCTGGAGGCGTCAAGGCCTGAGGTTGTGCAAATAGAGGACGGGCTGACCCAGCTCAATTCAGAATGGGACACAGTTAATAGAATGTACAATGACCGAAAGGGGTGAGTTCACAAACTATTTAAGATCTTGCTTTACCTTTTAATTTAACTCAGTACTTGTATCCTGCTGCACAAAAGGGCCAGGCTTGGCCTGATGAAATATATTGAAGGCAATGATTTTTCAAATGCATTGATAAAACAAAAGTTTCCAAAGGAACCATCAGTTCATGATTGTGGAGTGATTACATGATATCCAAAGTTTCAGTGCATTGGCTAGACATAAAGTTCAGTAAGTCGAAAGGGTTAAAACACATTTTTTGTATCCCTTAAATTTTAGGGCCAGATTTTCTTTCATCAGGTTTAAGTTGAAGTTGTTTTTTATGCATAGTTTTGAAAAAGTTCAAAAGCTTGATGGGTCTGACCCATATTTTTATAACTACAAATGAAGAATTGAATCATGCGTACTGTAATACTATTTCAAAGGTGTTTGTTTTTAAACAACCTGATGCTCATTAGCCACAATTGACTGTTGACTTCACAAAAGCAGGTGACGAACAGTTGTAATAATCTGAACACTAAAAGGATTCCTGCTGTGCACAATAGGCCTTTTATACACCCCATATCTGGTGTTCAGATATTACTAATATTATAACGGATGCACAAAAAGCGATACAAGGAGTGTAGCAGCTTTATGTTTTGCAAGTAAACAGGATCATTCACAATTTTTGCTTATGTGTCATCTTTAATATATGGGTATGTTCGTATTATTAACAAAAGGCAGTTTTATTTTTTTATTTTAGGTGTTTAAACTGACCTGCTTGATAAATTGGACCAATGTTTTTATCATTATTACAGTAAACAGCGACTGTGAGCTTACCTTATTACATTTATAATCCAGTCATATTCTGGTCTCTTCATTGCTCATTGCTTATTTCCTAAGTGAGCCAGGCAAAACCATTTTTTTATTAATAATAATGGATATGCATTCCAATGGCATACGTGAATGAACAAGCAAAAGTTATATAAAGCCATTAATAATTCTCTATACCTTTGACAGAACAAGTTATTGTTGAATTAAAAAAAGATACATGCAGAATACACATTCACTGTAATGCAGTTAATAATCATATGGATTAAATAACATCTATAACCCTTCTGTATTTTGTTAATATTTGTTGTTTGAAAATAACAAAAGTTATATCAATAATTCATTTTCTTTCATACGAGGTAAAAGTATGTTTCATTATTGGAAAAGGTCAGGAAACCTTTCCCAAACTTTAACATACAACCTGCTACTGTATGTAAAACAGAAATAGTGTTTTGAATGTATTGGAAATATCTTGACCCCAGCTCTTGTTCTAGATGCTTTGACAAGTCTGTGGAGGAGTGGCGACAGTTCCATTGTGATCTGAATGACCTCACCCAGTGGGTGACTGAAGCCGAGCAGTTGCTAGCTGATGGTAATGGTCCTGATGGTGTCTTGGACCTTGACAAGGCAAAGATGCAACAGCAGGTCTGGAAACACACTGTAATGCTGTATTTCAATGTTTTTTCATTGATTTGCTACTGCCATTTCAGACACAGAATAGTTACATATAGAACAATATAATATACCATGCAAGTCATTATGACCTGCAACACAGCCATTTTTTATTGAAACCGATTTGAAGAATGAGTTAAGTTTTGTATTTGGTTTAAAAACAAGAAGCCTAAATTAGGTCTCAAAGGCGAAAACAACTTTTCTCTTTTTGCAAGCTGTGAATATTCCTGTATTGTTTATATTTCAGAAAAATACCTTGAAGCAGTTTTAAATGGTGGTCTAGATCTTTAACTGAAAGTGACAATGGAAGCCTAATTTGTAGTTTTTTTTTCTGTAGGAGCTTGAGGGAGGCCTGACTAGCCACCAGTCCATCTATTCAACTTTAAACAAGACCGGAGAGGGAATCATTGGGCAGCTTTCTGTCCCAGACAGCAGCCTCTTGCAGGAGAAACTGAGCGGACTGAATAAGAGATGGAAAGCAATCTCCAGGGAGGTCAGAGAGCGGCAGAACAGGTAACTACCAAATCCTGGCCCTTTTATTGAGTTAGAATATGCAAGACATTGATTTCGTCATTGTATTCCAATGAGACATGACGGTTAATTACTATGCCCGTCACAAAAGCTGGCACAAGGATGCTTGCTGAATTCTGTGCTTATGGAAGATGGTTTGGCAGGTGAAAACTTAAAAGGGTGTGCTTTACTATACTTTTCTTGATAGTTCTTTTTTTATTCGCTGTCTCTTCTATTAAACATTGATTCCTTTTGCTTATTTCTCGTTGGTGTTTATAATCCTGCATTGTCTCTTTCTCCAAAACTTGCAAGGAAGCTCAACAGGTACAAGGAAACTATAAATTGATTCCCCGCTGCTTACCTGTGCTAATTGTACCTGTAGATGTAATCAACAGTTTTTTCATCTAGGAACTTTCTGAAATACCAGAAGTGATGCACATTTATCTGCAGAATAGTGTTGCCTGCTTGGTGTGTGTGTGTGTGTCTGTCTATATATATATATATATATATATATATATATATATATATATATATATATATATATATATATATATATATATATATATATATATATATAATGTGTATATGTGTGTGTGTATATATATGTGTATATAAAATATAAAAAAAGATGTGTGTGTATGACTAGACTTAAAGGGGAAGACCACCAACTCACAGATTTCCTGAAAAGGATGGATGAACTGCGTCTCTGGTTAGAAGAGGCAGACTGCACTGTGGAAAATTTACCAGTGACTGCTACAGACAGAAACTTGAAAGAATTAAAGGCAAGATCTATTGCAGTCTTTCAATTCAAATAATCTTGATTTATCTGTTAACTAAACAACCCCTTAAACTGTCATGTGGAATGCTCCTTTACCATTTTGTCAAGAAGACATTCTCTCGTTTTTTATATTAAATGAACAGGATTAGAAATCTCATGGTCTTAATGTAATCATTATTTGTAAAATTAATGCATTTTAATTTTCAGTTGGCATGATGAGTCTTGTAACTGTAAACTGAGAATTTTTTTAATGTACAATTTAGGCTTTTAAGTGACATTTAGACTTTTAATATTGATCATCAAAATGAGATGTGTCTTCATAGTTTCCTCAACCTTTTTTTCTATTTTTTTTTTTTCCTACTTATAGGCACTGGCAAATGAGATGAATTCTAAGAATGAAAAACTGAACTGGCTCAATAAAAATGGACCTCAGATACTGTCAAGCAGAGGCATGAGCCTGCAAGAAAGAGATAAACATGTTACCAAGTTGAGAGCTGTAAATATGAACTGGAGCAAGGTGCCAGGAACTTTTAAACGTGTTGAGGCTTTTAGGCAGTTGAGAATACTTGGTTAGAATCACCTTATAGCACCGTTATATGTCTAATGTTGCATTCCAAAATATCTAGATAATACTAAATTTGGTATTGGATATGGACAGCCGTTGACGGTTGTATTTATGAAGAAAGAAAACACAACAGGTTACAAATTAAAAGTAGATCAGAATACTTCTGAATTAAAGTTTGACATTATTTCTATGACAAGCATATTACATCTTCAGCTTAATGTTTAAAGGTTCAAAAGTAAATTGATAAAGAAACTCTGTTGGTAGGGTTTGTAATTCTTAGGTTAGTAGTACATGCTAAGTGTACATTTTTAATAGGTATCCAGGGAGCTTTTGGACACCGTTGGGGAGGTTGAGGTTAACCTCCAAAACCAAAGCCAGTTCCAGGACAAAATGAACCAGCTCGCTGACTGGGTGAGTGTGAAGCAGCAGAAACTGAGTGGAAGAGGACCCAGTCAGATGTCTGCTTCAGAGCTTCAGGTATCTCCCTTCATCATACTAGTTAGGGAGGTGTAATTCCAGGGCCCTTTTAAATGCATCTAAAAAAATGTTTTCCCTGACATTTTAGACATTTACCTAATAACAGCTGTGATGTAATGTCCATCTGTGGAAAGCAAATTGAATGGATTGTGAACATCAGATCACGTCTTGGGTGTATTTTTATATATATATATATATATATATATATATATATATATATATATATATATATATATATATAATTTTTTTTTTTTTTTTTGCCAAAGTACTGCATATTGTATAATCGAGATAAAATATGATATAAAACAGGGTTGAAATTTCAATTGGCATGATAGTGTATGCTAGTTTATCAACTATGTCTCCTTAAAAGTACCTCCTATTTCCTTAAAAGTAGCAAACATTATTGTGGATTTTCCAGATGTTGGAGACCACAATGAAGGAAAGCAAAACAGAGATGGAAGATCTTCTTGCCAGATCTGTTGATCTTCAGAAAAGGCAGCAGTTACTTCCTCAAGAAAAGGTACTTGTAGGGAAGAACACTTGTTTTACATGTAAAGAAGATGGACAAAATCTTTTTAAGTAGTTTGAAGATTAAATCCACACATGTTTTTTCTCTGTAGTTCTTTTTTGCATGAACTTTGAAAGTCTATTTGCTTTACTTTTAATAAAATAATATGCTATTACTGTAAGTTCTCTGTATTTTTTTATACAAGTGGTTCTTTTTCTATAGCAGTAGTTTGTTGCAAGTGAATAATTACTTCTGGATGTTTGCATCATGCACAAATGTTACCTATGGTCATGGTTGATAAAATAATTTGTAGATTCACTGTCTCTCCTGTGCTTCTATATAGAGTAAAGTAGAGCAGCTGGCTGCTGATTGGAAGACACTTGACTTACTTGTGAAGGAGGTTGTTCAGCAACCTGTTGTCAGCTGTACTCAGCAGGTCACACAGCAGAGGGTCACAGGTATGGTATTTTTAATCAACTAATACATGGTCAACTCATCCCTGGGCTCCCACTGCGTGTTGGGAAATTTGTTTTTCTCTTTTTTTTTTTTTTTTTTTTAATTCTCTTTTCTGTCTTTCTGCACTGTAGTCCCCTCTGCGGTCCAGATGGCCAGCCTGGTGACCTCAGAAGCTACCCATCAGACTATGCAGAGTCCAGATCTGGTAGCACCCACAGACCTAAATGAGACAGCCACAGAGCTTGCTGATTGGCTGGTTCTGATAGACCAGATGCTTAAGTCAAACATAGTGACTGTAGGGGATGTAGATGAGATCAAAGCCACTATTGGGCGCCTAAAGGTATTCTATTTAAATTGTATGGCAGTTGTGAATGGGGATATAAATAGAACTTGTTGAGCATTCTTCAGGTTCATAAAAAGGAAGGTCTTGTTTTAATGCTCACAAAATACAGTCCCATCTTCTATAAGGTTACTGATTTGTAATTTAAAATAATCAAACACTTTTAAAAATGATCTTTTTAATGCTAGTCATTTATTGTAATTGTTATATGTATTTTTGTTGCTGTTAAGGTACCATATAAATGTTAATTGTTCAGTGATTTGAAAAGGACGTAGTGTTTGTTTGGTTTTTGACTGTAAAATATAGGAGGAAAGATTTGCTTACCAAGGTAACCTACAGAAGATGATTTTAATAGCTTATATCTATGACATAATCCTTTTTTTTTTTTTCTAGAGGACCAAGGCTGATCTGGAGCAGAGGCACCCTCAGCTGGAGGATATCTTTACATTGGCTCAGAACATCAAGAATAAGACTTCTAATGTAGATGTACGGACATTCATTACAGAGAAATGTAAGAAGAATAACACGTCGGTCTACTTTTTATTACAATCTGCGCGGGTGTCAACTTTTTCTTCCAAAAAGCACGTCATTATCTGTTGTGTCAGGCAGTACTTCACAGAATCACTGGAGTCTTGTTCACTTAACAATTGGAAATGTGTGTGAATGTATACTGCCTGTTCCTGTAGATGCTTAAGATTTCATTTTACCTAGCAAAAACCAGTTAAGGTTTCATGTTATGTGATTTTAGTGTATTTGTAATTGGTGCAGTTAGTCAGTGCCTAATGTCTGAATTGCTACTAGTTTTTAGGAGCATTTTCCTAAATTCTTCATTTTCATAAAGCTTCTTTTGAATGGAAACGTGTACAGTGGGACACCCGCTGTAATGGTGGGACAGAATGCCTTTCAACATGATATATATATACTTTAAAAAAATAACTGAGTTGCTTTTCCCTCAGTGGAACGGGTGCGCAACCAGTGGGACAGCACTCAGCATGGTGTGGAGACAAGGCTGCAGCAATTTGAGGAGATGGTGACTGACAGTAACCAATGGGAGGAGCAGAGGAGAGAGGTAGAGATGCTTATTGGTCGGAACGAGGTGCACCTGCACAACCTTCAACAGCTCTCCAAGGAACCCCTGACCAAACAGCTGGCAGATTATAAGGTTAGACCTAACTATTAAGAACTATTAAGAGGCAAGGTGGGAGCACCACCTTGAATTACAGGTCATTTCTTACATTATACACATGTGAAATGTGCAGTCACAGACAAAGGTATTGGCACCCTATACTTATTATACCATAATTCAAGGTAACAGATTGAGGAGAAGCATTTAATAAACTTGAACCACTTTTTGATAAAATAAAAAACAAAATATGCTATCTAGTAATTTGACAAATAATCTTTATCAACTTATTTAATTTGAATTATTTGTTCATGACAAAAGTATTGACACCCCTGCTTTAGTATTCTGTGTTTCCTCCTTTTGCTTTTATTTACAGCTTTTAGATGTTTATAAAAATTCTTAACCAGTATGTTGCATCTTGTTGGTGAAATCTTCCATATTTCTTTCAGCTCAGACTGGATACACAATGCTTGGCTACAGCTTTTTTCAGATCAGTCCAAAGCATTTCTCCTGGAGTGAGATCTGGTGATTTTGAAGGCCATTCCAGAACTTTTTTCTTTATTTTCTTCAGGAATTCCAGAGTTGACTTAACCGTATGCTTTGGGTCGATGTCGTGTTGGATAAACTGTCTGCCAGTCAGCCTACGAGCAGATGGTATCATTGGCAGGGTTTCCATGGAAAAATAAGAAATAAGTCCCACATTTTGTGTTGAACTGCAACTGCCACCAAAAAATGTAATAGAAAAAACATGGGAAACCCAACAAAAACTCATAGTGTTACACAAATACAAAAAAAAAAAAAATCCATAAGAAAGCGCAGTGCACTATCCTTGTATTATTTGCTAAACATTTTTTGACTGCATATATATTTATTATAAACGTATTATACACGTGTGTGTGCGCGCAAACGTCGTTCTTCAACAGATGTTGGAAATAATTGCCTCTCTTTCAGGATATGGACTTTTATAATGCAGCATAGTTACTGTGTAATGTTTTTTAATCAGTAAAGATGTTCTTTAATTAGTCATATCATTTTTTTTTTTTACAGAATTACTGGAACCGTGCCACTTCTTTTGTCATTAACAAATATTTAAAATTGCTTAATTTTAAAAAATATTTAAAATTGTTTTGTTTAGAACGATTGTTTGTTAAACAACCAGAAATTGTGTAGTGTGGTTTCTTTCATATTAGTTGGTGGCTTATGTTCCCTAAATGCTTGTATTTAACATATTTCCTTTCAAGTATGAAATGCAACCATTACCTAATGGGTGTTTACCGCCTAAAGACCCAAAACCATTACCCTTCAAGGTCACTGCGTTCACGCCAATGCAGTAGACCTGAAAAGAAAATAGCGCTGAGCCTTATGCGTCACTCGTATTTATCTCCTGGAGGCTGAGACGACGTCTGACACATACAGGGCTCTTAAAAGAACAGCTTTGATACAAGTGCTCAGGTAATTCGGGCTGTAAGAGATCATATCCCATCAGGTAATGGTTACACTTCTATTGCATAAAGGTGAAGTAGTTGCACCCTAAGTGCTGTTAATTACACATCATAACAGTCTTTCCGAAGTTGTACATTAAAATGTTATTAATGTAATCGCATTTTTTTCTGAAATCTTTTCTGAAGTCAAAATCACAACACCATTCATCTTTGAGTTCCAGCTGTTGTCTTATTAAAACAGTACCGGACATGAGCAGCAGAGGGTGCATGTGCAACACTAATGACAGGGACAGATTGAAGTTGACAGGCATTTGACTACATTCACTAGAAAATACAGTAATTAACGAATGTCCCAGTGAACATCAGACTACTGTGATGACAATTCAGGCTTTTGTAACTTTAAAAACATGAAAGATATAATCAGGGGAATAGCTAATCTTTTTTTGTTGTTTCATAGATGTTTTTGCAAGACTTGAACAAGGGACAGATTACAGTGGCAGCCTTCAATGATGTCTCTGGCAAGCTGCTCCGTGACTATCCAAATGACGACACCAGGAGGGTGAAGGAGACCACTGACAGGAACAATATGGCATGGAACACGATAAATAACAGGTTTGTGAACCATAGATGGCTTCACTATAAAAATCCTTGACTTTTAACCATTAATTAAAGTGGGTATTGAGCACAGCACAAAAATGTGATTTTGAGTGAAAACTGACAAGCATTCTTTTTATATGGACATGCTAATATTGCCATTTTCAGGGATTACTTTATTCCCTATGCAATCATAACACCACCAGTATTAATGACTTCAATACAGTAGTAGAATTCTAACAACACATTTTAGGGAACTTGTAGGGTTCTTAAATATGACTGCCAGCTCTTTAACAAACTAACACTTGATTGACTAACCAACCTGAAAATAGACACCTCCAGCAGAGCAGACCCCTTACTGGTTAAGAAAGCTTAAGTCCACCGAAATATACTTTTATTTGAGACCCACACACCCAAATACTATTGAGTGTAAAATATAATTTCATGACTGTCTTTAAGACTGAAAAAAAAAACACATTACTTTTAATATGTACTAATAATAATGTACTAAATTGTTCCTGTGGTGTCTTGAAGTTATAAATGTAACTTATTAAAAAGATATTATGGTTGAATGATGCATCGTTAGTAAAATGCAATGTAATATACAATATCCTGGTGTCTGGGTTGCGTTGAATTGTGCAGCAGTACAGAACTACACAAGGAAAACTAAAAACTAAAATCCATCACTATCTAATTTTCTCTTGAAACAAGTATTTCATTTCTTTTATGACATTTTTTTCTTATTTTCCAAACTGTGTGTGTATAATACACTTCTTCGTAAATGATTTAAAAAAACAAAACAAAAACAAGAAGACACCCTTAACTTCAAAAGGTGTAACTTGACTTTTATTTTCGTATAAATTACAAAGGTATTGTATTGGCAGCTAACTTGTGTGTGTGTGTGTGTGTGTGTGTGTGTGAGTGAGTGATGTGGTAATTTAAAAACATAACTGGTTTCATGATTAACATTGAAATGTTCAAAAGAAGAGAACTTCTTACACTGATATTTATGTGTATGCATTTTTCACATAGCAATTGAAGCAAGTTTATCATGTAGGAAACGGGGATTAGCAACTAATAGCCAGTGAATGAAAATAGCTGCCAAAGGATGCTGCCTGTAGGGCAATGCATATCAAACAATAATTAGTATTCAAATGAAAGCCCAGTTCAAACTTGGCAGCTTTGTTATACAGTGCATCCAAGTTTAGAATGCACAGATTAACCAGCTCCAAATACAGCTCATTAGCATGCTCATTAATGGAGACAGGGCTAAAGCATTAGTCAAATTTACCATTGAAGTTGGCAGTTAAGATGACACTGGATGTCTTGAATGTAGGTGTTGTGTGAATTACAATACAGCTCCCTACTGACCAGTGGGAATGAAACCCAAGACCCACTTGATACTAGCTTGTGTGCTAGTCCAAAATCACTTTTAGTATTTAAATGCTGACGTAAATATTTTAATGGTTATCTTTTGAGCCCACACTATACTCCTGTTTTTTTTAAATTTTATTTGTAAAAATTATTTTTAAGGCCACCCCCAGTTTGACATCTGTGCTCCGCCACGGACACTGAGGGTAGTCATTACCTGTGTCTTAGTTGCACTATAGTAAATTGGAACCCACCAAAGACAAAGTGTAATTTAGGCTCTAGTGGCATAACTATTAAAATGTGGTGCACTTTAAACTGAATCAGAACATTCACCGTAAAGGGAATGGGATAAGTTCGTAATTAAATATTTTCAAACCATTTATGAATGTCCTGAAGAATCTGGAAACTAGCAAGCAATCCAGATGGTTTTAGTAAAACACTACCACCAAACCTTTCTGGGACACAGTCCCAGTTAGTACCCAGTGTTCATGCTGCATTTATCTATCCTAATCTTTAGGTTCCGTTGATGGTTTTTAAGTTACTAGCACTAACTTGTTGCTGAGGGTTTTTCTTCTAAGTGCATCAAGTTCACACCTGTTGTTTTTTTTCTTCTTTTTCCTCCTACCTCAGGGCTAGCGATAGACAGAGCTTACTGGATTCTGACATTAAGATGCTGCAGACCTCTCTGAAGGAAATGGAGGGCTTCCTCAAGTGGTTGCAGGAGGCAGAGACCACAGGGAATGTGCTAGCTGACGCCTCACAGAGGGAGAGTCTTACACAGGACAGTGTCCATGTCAAAGAGCTAAGAAATCAACTGGAGGTAAGGAAAAGTTCCCGGCGGGGTTGAGTTTCATTTTTTGAAAACACAGTACTTGCTGCAAACCTCAGGGTCTAAAGTTGATAAGGAGAGGCCAATCATAATGTAATTTCATTGGATAGCTTTTGAATATGTAATATGGGTTATCAGTAAGCCAAACGAGGATATTTGACAACAGAAGATGTGTATCAAAATATAATTTCTTTACTCAAAATTATTTAAGTAATTTAGGTCATTACTAGTTTTATTGTTGGATTTTGCTGCTGATTTGAAGGGTGAGGTTGTTTTACTGTATTTGGTTGGTGGACTTCAGTGGATTTCTGGCTCAAAGAAAATGCGTTTTCTGAGCCTCCTGCTTAGTTTTTATTGATTTGTACAGTATATAGTACAGAACCAAGTAAAACAGCTTTGGGACAATTTAAAATAGTAATTTTCACATACTGTGATTGTCAAAACAAGGTGCAGCGCACAGCCACTTTTTTTGGCTCAGTGCAAAGGTACAGTATTTGTACGCTGTCATTCTGGGCTTGGGGATTGAACCCTCAACCTTCTAGTGTAAAGGGACTGAGGAATTATGCAAAAACACCATTATACTGTCAACATCACATCATATACTGTACTGGTAAGAACATTAAATCATTAGCATCTAATAGTAATAGACAGAAGTGATAAGTAAGGGGCACTCACTCAAGGAGGCATAACTGGCGTGTCCTGAGCTGAAGATCTTTTATCTACTTTTACGAATCAAAAATGTGTTTCAGTATCCTTCAACTTGATTTTGCTTTTTTTTAAAGACAGCATATAACTAATTAATAATAATTAGTTAATAATTAATTGGTCATCAAAACAGTTGACTTTCTGACTTTCCGTGGCAGTAATATGTAGCATTAAGCTGCATACCTAGCTATCTACTTCACCTGGCAAAATATTGACACACTTAAATTTTGTAAATGCCTTCTTTACTATAGATATGTCCTGTACTATTGAAGAGCAGATAGGTTTGGTTTTAGCCAGAAACAATATTGTTGTTAGCTATCCACTACAAGTGAGACCTATGGAGACTCCATTGTGTATGTCCGTGAACTTTTCAGCAATGAGTGCGTAAATATTGAATGTGGAACCGTTTTGTTGGTGTAAACATTGCATTCCTTTCTTGGGGCCATATATCCCCTGACACACCTACTGATTTTAGTACATTTAAGTAAATTAATCAGTGCCTGAAGGTTCCAACACGTTGTGCCAAGCTCAAGAATGGTTTTTCTCCAATGGTCAAAACTAGCACAAAGTGACAATTTGACTTGCTTGATTTAGGTTAATACTTTTCCCTTTTGAGAGTGCTGTGTTTTAAAGGCTCGTCATCTGTTATGATATCTGGTCAAAGAGCGCTGTCCGAAGCCTTCTTGTGTCGGCTACTTTCTCAGAAAGAATGTGTTTGTGTAGGTTCATTCATGGGCTGTCAAAGATTACAGAAGACTCACTGTGAATTACTGTCATTTGTGGCTCAAATAATTGCTTTTGGTTGATTTTCAAGCACTACTCATAAGCCATTTCAGCTAGCAACTCCATATTTTAAGTTGTATGGAAACCCCTCTGACAAAATCAAACTGCACCATTTACTTTGACCTGTGTCACCACCATATTGGGGTCATGTGACTTTTTGGTTTCTGCATGTTAAAGATCTAACACTTTGTGATATTGGCTTCATACTTGGTACACAGCAGTGTTCTGTGAAGCTGTCAGTCAATTTTGATCATGAATATCATGCAAGACAAATAAACCCTTTTGTGTCACTTATTTTTATAAAGCTGCCACTCATTTCTCAAACATTTGCAGTATGGTAGTGACTTAATATTTGGAGCTTTATATAAACCCTGATGATGGCATTGACCTCTAACTGAATATTGCTGCCTTATTGAGGTCATGTGGCTAAGCTTCTCCTGTATGCAGACTGTACAGTCTGAGAGTTATAGTTAATGTTTGGTACACTGCTGTATTCTCTCAGTAAGGTTCCATTACAGATGGTGTTCAGAAAAAAATAAAAATTTCACTGCCACTTTATTTTAACATCAAGCATGATGCAGATCTTTTTCACACATTTTACGTCATGTTTACCAACTATTTACTCTGAAACAATATTCCCTTTGATTTTGCCCACATGGATTTTTTGTTTTTGTTTCCAAAAACTCCCATTTCTAGACCCCTTTTAAGGGTATCATAAATAAGCTTCATATACTGTAGCTATTTTTATTTATCCTCAGATCGGAGTGGCCGATTGGGGACGTATGGTGTTAAAAGATCTAAGGTGCGGTGGAGCAAGGCCATTTAGAGACTTATAGGTTAATAACACCTTAAAATGTATCCTAAATCGGACAGGAAGCCCGTATAGAGATGCCAGCACAGGAGTTATGTGATCTTGTCTCTTCGTCCCAGTTAAAACTCTTGCAGCAGCATTTTGAACAAGTTGCAGACAAGATATCACATTGCTACCAATACCAATTAAAAGACCATAACAATAATCAATTCTTGGTGGTATAAAAGAATGCATCATTTGCTTGCAACCTGCATGGGGAGGAAAAAATACCTCTCAATCTGGCAATGTTTTTTAAATGAAAAAAATACATTTTTGTAACATTTTTAATGTGTGCCTCAAATGAGAGGTCTGGGTAAAAAATGACACCCAAGTTTTTTTTTATTAATTTTTTAAATTTCTGCTCTAAATTCTGTACAAAGACCATCAAGTTCAAAATCAGACGAGTATATATTCTTGTATTGTTTCAGTGAAAATTTAACTCCTTATCTACGAATAATATTACCCAAGGGTAGCATATAAAGAGAACTGAATTGGGCCAAGAATCAAACCCTGGAGACCCCACATGTAACCTTTGATAAAGAGGTCTCCTCCTCAATTTTAACAAACTGAAACCTGTTAGAGAGCTAGGACTGGAACCAGGACAGGACAGTACCTGACAGTCACACAATATTTTCAAGGCGATCAATGCTGTCAAAAGCTGCACTTAAATCCAGTTAAACAAGAACTGAAGGCGAGCCCATGTATTGAATCGCACAACAGATGCTTTTTGGACTTGCACAAAAGCTCATACTGGATCCTTTTGGATTACTCATATTTAGTGTGTGTGAATATGTATTTATATACAGTATGTGGATCTAATATCCTTTCTGGGATAAATCAAAGCAACATTAATAAACTGTTAAACTTCTCCAGCAAATAAATGTACAGTCATTTTTATTTTTATTTTTATTATTTTTTTAAATGGCTCTAAAATGCTTTTCTTGTGTGTGTATGTGTCTTCTACTTTCCATATTTGTAAGTCCTCCCATAAATATATAGAATGAAGTGCTGGCCATTTGGTACATTTCTTTTGGTGGTGATGCTGCATGTAAATTATCTATTGGTTTTTTTTGTTGTGCAATTGGAGCTAAAAAAAAAAAAAAAAAAAAAAAAAAAATCTCTACCCAAGATTTATAGCACACACTCACTCTCACTCTGCTACTGTGTCAGAGCTGTATTTGGTTCAAGAGAGACGGAGAGATGCACTCACACACACACACCATCCTTTCCAGCAAGAGGAGAGGAGAATAAATGCCATCCTATCTTTTAGTGTAAATCCCAGCTGCCAGGGATGAACTCTGGCGATACGCTGAAGTCAGTTTCCCATGGGACCACTCCTTTGTTTCGGCATCCTTCATGTTTCAATTAATAGCCTTCCCCCGCTATCGAGCTCACGCTTGTGTTGAGGTAGTAGTAGTCGTAGTAGCAGCAGCAGCTTATCTTTTGTCGGCTCAACTTCTTGCCTCCTTCACTGCTCCGGCAGCGCCTACATGTTCACAGAGTTTGGGACATCACTGAATCTTCTTCAAATATACGTTGACCTCTGCCTCCAAGACATTAAGCGTGGCAGGTTTTTCACTCTGAGGCTTATTCAGTAAGGTTAGAGGCAAGCATGCCCTGGAAACCGACTAATCGTCTTCTTGTGACCACAAGGAAATGAGTGTGGCTCTTACTTTATAATGCAAATTCCACAAAGCCTCCCAAAGTGTGGCAAACTTAAAATGATGGCTGTGGTGAGGACATCCCTGCAGAAAGTTGTGGTCTTCTTGCATCGCTTGCAGAGGATGGCTATCTCATCCCCACGCTATCAGAAGCTTTGTAAGGTGAGTGCAACTGGAAACTTTTGTAATTCTGTCATTTGTTTTCAGGATAGGGGAATCTGCAATCGATGCTTAGTGTTAACACTTTTGTCTTTATGGTTATCACTTCTTTTGATCCACTGAAGCAATGCTGAATGTTTCAGGACATTCCTCATTTTAACTTTATTCAAAATTGCTACCTAAGATTAACTTATTCAGACTAGATGCTGGATTCATATTTGTACTTTTACATTATTTTAAAGGTTGACACACCCCAGTTTTGAACTTTTTTATCTTTTTATTATTACGTTAATCCAATTAGATTTAACATTTACATTAATATTAAATTCAGTTATTTTAGGCTGATTTGTGTCAAAGCATTAGAAATTCAGTAGATTATATATTTTTTGTCAGATTCTGCTAAAACAGAGATATAAAGGAAAAAAAGAAATGCATTGAATCTAGGAATGTGTAGGTGAATGATACCTCTTTCATTCTGACTCAATTCTGACTTAAATTTGGTCCACTCACAGAACACAGTGGTTTTATTATGCCTTTGGGATCAGGGGAGTCGAGTCAGAATGATTACAAATGTGGAGCAGCTGTGATGCTTTTTAACAATCTGAAGCACTTGACTCATTCCACTAATTAAATCCAGACTTGTATCCTTGTCCTAATCATACAAAACGTTTTATGTTTGCTAAGATTTGGAGTGAATAAATGAGAATCTGAGCTGCAAAATCAATGCTTGCTCTCTATCTGAAACGCTTTCCACCTGGGGCAGTTGTTTTAAGTAGGTGAAGATGAAGCAGGTGATTCTCTATTGTTTACCCTGCTTTCATTTCAGTGGACTCTGGGGGGGGGGGGTGATGTATGGGATCGAGTCTGTGGCTGTACTATTCATGCTTTAGGTCTGCAGTCATTCTTTATTCATTTAACATTGCTAGGCAGCCTAACAGCCATTCTGTGATGGATCATTGCAGACTAACATAGATGGATGCTCTTTTCCACTAGCTGTCCTTAAACTTGACAGCCATGTGGCACGGTGTCATTGAAATGTGTTCCATAAATAGTTGTTTCGACTGCATTTCTAAATGTAACTTCTAGAGGGGAAATACATACCTGTTTACAAAATACTGAATGTGTCAACCTGGGGTGATGGGGATGGTAGAGTGTAGAATTGAAATGTCACTAATATGGTGTGGCCTGACTCTTAAAGCTGCAATTGACATTGGAAACATTTTTTATTCGGTATGCTACAGTTTTTTGGAAGCCACAGATGTACACACCCACACTACATTGAAATATGCAAATACCTTTACTTCAAGTTATTTCTGGAAGCAGGTGGATCAAATTACCTTAATGTGTTCACTTGATTTGACCACCCACCTACAATGGAACAGATTTTTTTTTATTTCCCACACAAGCACAAAATCATTTATTATAATAATAATAATAATAATTATAATAATATCATCATCACAGGTTTGCATAATACAACTCTCTGCCATCTGTACTTAAACATTTGATGTATTTAAGAATTATTGGGATAAAATAAAACTACCTCTGTACATTAATGGTTATTGCCTTCCAAAGAACTTTCAGTTTGGCAGTGAATTTCCAGAACTGCTTTTGCCAAATCATAGGTTAAGCAAACCAGTGCTTTGCCAATCATCTCATGATGCTAGTTTTAATATTGCAGTATTACGGTGCTGTGTTGATTTGTGTTGTATGAAAAGCAGAACTCGTAAGGGAATACAAACAATATGAACCATAGAAAATGAACACTCTAGGTTGTGGTTGTTTGAGACGAGTTCATATCTTAAGTCCCACATTATTTAAGAGCCACTAATTGATATTTGTATTTCACAGAGCCCCGAACACTGCATTTCTATTTAATTGTAGCCCCAAGAGAGATGAAGGGTAGGAATATCTCTGGGGATCCATTCTAATGTTCCCCATCATTAAAGAAAGAAGAGTGACACTAAAAGATCCCACTAAGTGCCTGATAAGTTCATTTAGATTAAAGAATGCAAAAGCAGTGCATTAATCTGCTGCTTTCCTTTAACTTTTTTTTTTTAAACTTGAGTGGGAGAATAAAAACATCTTTCCATTCAGCATGACCTTCATGATCACAAGCAAGACAGAGCAGCGCCTCTGTAATAGCCCCGTAAGGGCTGTTACATCTATAACACTTATAACTGAAAACCAAAAAGAAAACTAAAACATACATATCTAACTAGTTACAAAAAAAACAGTTACATCACGGGTTATCAATTCATGTCCCAACAGACCATATAGAATACAGGGTTTAAACCAAGTCATATGAAAATGTGTGTTGTAGCCAGTTATTTACAGTGTAATTGTTACTGGTGTTTGCAAGAAAACCTAACTGACTTTAAACAGCATATTTAGATCATAGTTGCATAAACAAGTGGATATTGCTGTTCAATACTGGAGCCCTAATCTCTTAAATTGTTATGCAAAATAAAAGATGTGCTGCTCAAAGTTTGTATACCATACCGAATAGACAACTGATGTACTTTTTTTTTTTTAAATACAAATAATTTGAATGAATGGAGGGAACATTCTAATGGATCCTTGAAAGAACTGGCTCTTCATCAGAGATGTTTGCTGGGTGGGTTGTTTAATCAGTTAAGCAATGTTGCTGCTAAAAAAAGCTGCCAGAAGTATAAGAGTGAGTATTATCTGCTAGTGACAAAGGTGCCTGATTTGAACAAAATCCATTCAGATATCCCATTATGTGGTACCACTTCACTAAGCCTATAACTAAGAATAGATCACTTCCTACTAATTATGGCAATCAATGTGTGTTGCAGTTTTTGTTTCTGATTGAAATTATACAAACTAGGAAATAAGATTTGATCATCGCACATAGGCTGTGCTTCTTGGCTAAACTTAATGTTGCATACAAAAGGGCCAGGCCCAGCGTTATGGGCGGGCCTTAGGGTGCCTGGCCCGTCCAGTTTCAGATTCTAAATTGAATCAGTACCATCAGCTTCCAGTTCTAGCGGTAGATGCCTGCTGGAATATCTCAGCACCAACTGTGAATCAAATTTAAAATCAATCCACGCAAGTGCTGGCTTTTTCTTTTTGACTTGCTGTATTTTTAAGCGTAGTTCACTATTGGACAGTAAATACTAAACAAAGACACAATTTGTCCAAATTTTATTATCCACCAAAACCAGCCAATCAATACTTTGCATCGATGAAAGTAACCAATCCTGTACATGCAACTGCCTAGAGCCAATCACAGACTGTCAGCTTGACTGGAGCACAAACACAGCATCTTTCAACAACAAAGCGAGATGCGGACAGTTCTGTAATATTGCTCCATTCATATGTAGATTCAGGAGAGAGAGGTTTTGGCTGAAGGTAGAAACATGGTGAGTTAGGAGGCATTTTAGAGTGGTATTTAATGAGAGATTGTATTGGTAGTTCAGACTCCATCGTACACGGACTGTCCAGTAATTGCTCTGTTCATTCCTTAGGCAATGTCCAGATTATAAAACCCTAACAAGTTAATAAAACATTTAAATCGATTTACTAATTAAAAATGCATTATTTTTCTCTTTATATGTATGTCATTGTGGCAGGGCGAGGAGCCTTGCACATGAAAAGGGGGTAGGGCAAAGCCCTGCCATAAATGTACTGTTTATTTTAGAACGGGGTACCCCTCCGCCCCTGTGCAATTTGTTATTTTGTATTTGTTTTGTTGTTGTTGTTATTGTTGTTATTATGATTGATTATTATGATTTATTTATTTATAAAGATGACGGTGAAGCTGTATGTTTTGTTATTGTTTTACAGCGGGAATGGGAAGCCCCATCCACATTAGAAAACCCATGCAGAATGTGGCTGAGGGATTATCAAATAATTTGATAGCTAGTTAATCCCTCGGTCACTAATATAAAAGCCTGCAGTTCTCCCTGCTCTGGGTGGGTGTTCGGAGGAGCGAGCGAGTGAGGCGTGTAAAAATAAAAAAAAGAATAAGTACGATCAGTGCGATCAGTGAAGGCTACTGCCCAGCCTGATCACAGTATTTTGTGTTTATTTTGTTTTTGCGTACCCATTTTATTTTTGCTCTGTGAGCAGTGTTTATTTGTTTTCGTTTTATTATTCAAATAAACGGCGCCGCAACGTCTTTTTGCCTGCAGTACTGCCTCTGTTTTTCTTCCTGTTTCTGGCCTGATGTCACCACTCTGCCATCCCTGTCACAGTCATCCTTGTTTTTTATTAAAAAAAAAAAATTAAAAAAAGTTTGGGACTATTTTCTTAGAATGTCTTTACTCAGCGGAAAGGTACCCGATGAATCGGTACAAGTTCAAGGTAATTTTAGGTTTTAAGATTTTTTTATTTTAACGAAAACAATGGTAAAATAATTTTCTAATCAAGATAGTTCCCTCTCGATGATGGCTCTACCGTGTGATAGTTGACCTTGACTTTCGTTAGTGCCCTCGCTTTCGACTCGGGACGCATAAGTCCTGTCGCGGTCAACTACCACACGCGGAGCCATCATCGACGGGTACTATCGCTTAAATAAAAAATGTATGAGAAATCATTAAATCAAATTAAAGCTGCTAATAATAAATAATAATAATAATAATACTAAATAATAATAATAATAATTTAAACATGTCTTGTTGCTTCTGGTGTTTGGAAACCCCTTTGTAGGGCCGCCTTGTCGGATTGTTTATAGGAACGTATGCTTTTTATATTCAGTATTGAACAGTCAGTTGAAAGTAAGCATTATATGTACATTTGTAACTTTACAGTAATGTGGTGTGTGGGAATCTGTTTATTGCAATCTCTGTAGAGGACCTGCTCACTGTATGATTGTATTCGTTTAAAGTAGTGTTGCTCAGACACCCCGTTGTTGCTAATGCGATAATGACGATAATTTAAAAGAAAAAATATATATTTTCTGTGTGGATAATTTGTCATATTTATTTATTTATTTATTTATTTATTTATTTATTTATTTGTTTATTGTCATCACAGTAAAGTAAAATGGATAATACGAGCTAATAAGTGCCCCCCCCCCACCGCGTTCATGCTGCCACCAGACCTGAAAAGGGCCTTGTATAGCACCCTATGTACTGGACTGAGAATGGGCAGTATAGTAAATGTAAAGTTAGTCAAGTAAGTAAATACATATGTAACACAGAAATAGCAGACACAAAAAATAAGTGAAATCAAATGCTCAGGTAGTACCCAGTGTTTTTATGCTGTTGGTATTTAAATACAGTACATTGCGTTGGGGACTGCTACGAAAATGCCGGTTGTCTCATGTTAAGTGAGTTGGTGAAGCATTAATCAGATATGAGGTTTAATCAGATAGGGGTTTAAGAAGATATTTAGGATATACAGCCCTTCACAGGCATGTTAACTGGGAGTTTGACCGCTGGAATATAAATATTCCCAGAGGATCCATTCTTCTTCTGACACTTTTTATTAGCAGCAATATTACACACCATCATGAGGCTAATCAAGGGAGATTGTTTGCATTCTTACAGGAGAAGACTGAACACTTAGCTGATATTTCACTTGTGTGTCCTTTTTTTGTGTATTTTGGAGTGCAAATTAACCTAGGCCAGTAAAGTATGAGGAGCAGATCAGAAAGAGAAGTAAAAAGTTATGGAGTCATACAACAGCATAAGGTAACTGAAACATGACAATATAAGAATGAGACAAGAGGGATCATGTTGGTGTTGTAATAGGGTTTCATGTTGCAGGAGCCAATATGTGCAATTAGTACGATAATATTTTAAAGATTATCCTTCTGATTTTTGCCATGAACTGAAAAAAAAGCTCAGTCTGTACTGTAAATTGTTGAAGAAATGTATTTCCATAATTCAGGAACTCAAGTTTTTAGCTGATTTCAGACTTCTGGAAATACAAAAATAAATATTACTTCCAAGTCTGTTATTTTGTTTAAACATTTCTGTTTCTGCCTACACTGTTGTTGCATGCAAACCTTATATTTTCAAAGTTAGCATGTTTGGTCTGTTTTCTGACACAGACCCAACGAAGTTTTTACTTGGATATAGATAGTTGATATTTAAAATAAATCCTTGATTTAACATCTTCCATTGAGACAAAACATTCTAGTGGCGCATTCATAAACACATTCCACTCTGCAACGCAAGATTGCTTTCTTCTAAATATTAATTATTATTATTATTATTATTGCATTTAATCATCCATTTCGATGGAAACCTTTAGATGGCATTGTGCAGCAACTGCTTTCAGTTTATAGCAGGATGACATTTTCAGCGGGTTCATCCGCCAGGATTCAGGTTGGTACAGCTCCTACTGTTCCCTATCAAGTGTGAAATGTAACCATTACCTAATGGGTATTTAACCTTTTAATACCATTTAACCTGAATAGATATATCAAAGCTGCACGTAGTGCCTGTGACAGTCGCACCCTCCCCAGAGGGCATAAAAAGACTGCTGACACAAAGAAAGTCATAATTTTTCATTTCACCGACCTGAAGCAGGAGAGAGATCTACGAACACACAAGTAACACACTGACTTAATCGCTTGTGTTTTACACTTACTGTGATTTATTTACGTGATTATAGTAATTTTACTTTCACGTATTGTGCACTCAGCCGTGGTTTTCATCCAAGTCCCTTAGCGGCCTTGTGCCCCGCAGCTCCTTCACCGGGAGCAAACACCTTAAGTCGGCTACTTGTGCTTTCTCTTAAACTGCTAGCTTCTGTTGACACTTAGAAATAAAAATGTGTTTTTTGTAACGAAAATTATACTAAAATAACGGTAAGTAAATTGTTACTGTTTTATGTGAGAGAATGTGTTTCTCTGTGTATTTTTTCAAAGGAATACTAACGCAGCTGCTGGCTTCATCTGTCCTGCGTTAGACCGAGTTGCGCGCTTTGGTTCAAGCTGCTTGCAGTTTTTCCCCTACAGTGTCTCCTTGCCACATAAGATCTGCTTGCAGAATTAGTGTGAAGACTGTCAGGGCTCTAACAGTAGGCTTTCCTTGGGTTTTGATCTGTTGGTTAGCCAAGAGCGTTATAGGTGGGCATCCCTACAATTGCTCCCGTGGTAACTGTAGGTCCCAGACCTGCTCCCGTTCCCGCCGGTACTTCGTACAGCGAACGAGGTTACCCTTCCGATTCACTAGCAGCTGCTGGCCTCCCCTCTGCTTTGGGTCTGACTGCTCACAGTCCTTCCCGCAGTGTTTCATTGCAGCTCTGGTTTCTGCTTTCAGTGAAGGCTGTCAGCTTCCTCCAGTCTTAGTGCTGTGTTTGGTTAAGCCAGAAGCTATACAGGTGGGAATCCCTGTATATTGCTTCTTCGGTAACTATAGGTCACTGATCTACCACCGTTCTTAGTGAATGAGGATACCGAAATGGTAATGCACCATACCCTGTGTACCATACCATTTGCACCGTGCTGTACAATTTGCACCATACCCTGTGTACCATGCACTGTGCACTGTACCGTGTGCACCGTACCGTTTGTACCGTGTGTACTATACAAAATTCCTGTACAGTATTGTACTAGTGCTTGGGCACCGTGCAGGTACTTAAGAGTAGCAAACCAGGCTTGAGGCTCGACTTGCAATGTTTTTATCTTTTAACAGTACTTTCCTGTAACATACCGTACAGCGGCATTGCTGCTTGTGTTGTCTGAGACAGCAGGGTTTTTGTTTCAAGTACTGTATACTGCACCAACCCTGTTACAGTAAGTACTGTATATAGGAGCTGCAGCTCCTGCCCTGTTACACAGCGGCGTTGCTGCTTGTGCAGATGCGTCCAGCCTCTTTGTGCGCATTCTTCCAAGGTGCTCTGTGTCTCTAGGAGCTGGCATTCCCCCCGAGGACTCCGGGTCCATGCTGTCCACTCTGTCGGACGGCAGAGAGCAGACAATAGCCGCCTGATGGAGCTATTCAGCTCAACAGAGCACTCATGGTAATGAAGTTCCAGAACTTCTGGGCTTGAGGGCAGTGGTTTTTCAGACCCTACCTCAAATGCACGCTGTGCATGTCTTGTTCAGTAGCAGGGCTTTTTAGCCTGCATTGAACCGCGGCTGTCCATTGATGGTGTTCACTCTCTTGGTGCAAACAACTTGCCCGTCTGTGCCTCAGTGTACCGTTGGGCAGTGTCACCAAACAGGGAGGTCATCACGAGCCTAGGCTGGGGCACTGTGTAGAATGGCACTCCACATAATGGTTTGGAACTGCAGGCAGTTTAACTGGCCTTGTAGCATTGTTGCAGAGAGTTTGAGGAAAGCATGTGCTTGTCCATGCAGACAATGCAACAGTGGTGGTTTACATCAACCACAAAGGTTACTCAGTCTCTATCGCGTGGCCTGTAAGCTTTGCTCTGGGTGCACGAGAACCTACCCTTACTGCAGGCAATACATCTGCCCAGAAGGGAAAAACTGGGCAGCTGATCTCTTCTCAAGGAGGGCCCCAGTGCCTCAGAGTGGAGGCTAACCCAAGGTGGTAGCCTCATTTGGAAGATTTTTGGGAGAGCAGAGATAGATCTCTTGCCTAATAAGAATCAACCCACTGTCCCCTCTGGCTCTCCATAATAGGAGATGGGGACCCGCTGGTGGTAGATGTCTTGGCACACCACAGCTCATTAGGCTATTGACTGCAATTTTGTAGAACCTGTTTGATGAGGGGAAATCCCACTCTTGATATGACAAGCTATTTTAGCTTGCCATATCAAATTTGATTCAGTTTCCCCAGGAGCTTAGCTTCCTGGTGGGGGGAAATAAATGTAAAAGTGGTTAGGCGGCTTTGGCCACCTATGAAGGACAATGTTCCTCGATGGATGATAAACGTGCTGCTCAGTGCACTCTTGAAGCCTCCATTTTGAGTCTACGCATTCTGCTAGTTCAAATATTGTCACTCGAGCGACTGCTATCACTTTCGCAAAGCAGGTGAGCGAGATGCAGGGTGTCTCCTTAGTGAGAACTTGTTTAATTTTTACAGTGGCCAGGACAAAGGTTACGCTCCATACCGATCCTGCCTTTTGCCGAACACTATCTCGGCATTCCATGTCAATCAGTCTGTGGATTTGAAGGATTCTTTCCACCTCCTTCCAGGCTGACAGGGAGCTGCAGCTCCATACACTCTGCCCAGTGTGTACCCTGGCATGCTATGTTGATAGGATAAAAAGTTGGAGGCAGTCCGGATGATGTGTTGTCTGTTCTGGAACAAAGTCCCATGATCAAGCCTTGTCTAGGCAGAGGCTGTCCAAATGGATAGCAGACTGCCTATGAGCTGGCCAACTTGCCCCCTCCAGAAAAGCTCACTGCTCATTCCTTACAGGGATATGGCAATTTTGTGGGTTTTATTCCAGGGTGCATATGTCATTGACATTTGCAATGCAGTGGTGTGGGCTACTGCCCATACCTTAGTAGGTTCTACATACTTAGGTCGTGGATCCACAAAACCCTGGTTTTGGAACAAGAGTTCTCCCTTAATTTTTTTAGCCCTAGCTGCTTGTACTGGGGTTCCTCTTGGTAACACGTAAGGTGGCCTTTGGCTTAGGCTTGTAGCATTCCCGTTGGTCTGCAGTATTGCCTTGCGACAGCTTTGGTATTCGTACTCATTAGGTAATGGTTACATTTTGTACTTGATAGGGAACGTTGGGTTATATCATAACCCTGGTTCCCTGAAACAGAAATATAACCATTAACCTTCAAGGCCGCTGTGTCTATGATTGCAGCACGCTTGAAGGAAAAATGTTTGTGTCAGCAGTCTTTATGCCCTAGGTGGCTGGTGCGACTGTGTCACAGGCACTACGTGCAGCTTTGATATATCTATTCAGGTTATGAAAGTTAAATACCCATTAGGTAATGGTTACATTTCTATTTCAGGGAACCAGGGTTTAGTTTCCTCTAGTCCCTTGAACAGATTCCTCTAGTCCTTGTTTTTTGCCAGACACCCGATCTATCTAAAGCTCAGTATTAATGATTTGTTTTCAATTTATACAGCCACTCTTATTTTCTTCAATTTGACCTGTCCTTATACCAGGGGTAGGGAATTCTGTTCCTGTAATACCATTTAAAATGTGTAATTAAATGTTTAAGTGCTTCTAGACCTGGTTGGGGTAGTTGATTCAGTTGTACTAATTAAAGACATGGTAGTACTTGGACTTGAAGTACTAACGACTTGAAGTACAAAATTGTTGGAGGGTGAAAAATGTCACCTCCAAATACAAAAATGTTAATCTGTTTTATTTTTAAATCCAGCAGAGTAAGGTGGAGGACATAAGTGTAGGTAGTTAAGAGTAAAGGTACGAGGTTCAGCCTCAAGTCGTCACTTCTTAACTTAGACTCTGAATCATGATGATGTGATATTCTTGTTAGTATGAAAATGAGCTGTTTACCGGGAGCTTCCAGGGGGCGGCGCTCAATTGGCCGAGCGTCGCCTGGAGGGAGGGAGGGTTAGGTCGGCCAGGGTGTCCTCAGCTCACCGCGCACCAGTGACCCCTGTAGTCTGGCCGGGCGCCTGCGGGCTTGCCTGTAAGCTGCCCGAGAGCTGCGTTGTTCTCTGACGCTGTAGCTATTGGGTGGCTGCATGGTGAATCCGCAGTGTGAAAAAAAGTGGTCGGCTGACGGCACACGCTTCGGAGGACAGTGTGTGTTTGGGGAGAAAATAATAAAAAATAATTGGCAACGACTAAATTAAAAAAAAAAAAAAAATAGTAACATTTAACGAAATATCACTCATCTGGTTATTTGAATAGATGCAGTGTTGTCATTGTTAAAGTTGGTAAAATGTTTTCTATAGCCAGGGGGTTGCAAGTACAATACTGGCAAAGCTTTAAACTCATTCCATACAGAAGCCTAAGGTAAAGCTTTTCATCTTGGTAATAAACTACCGGTACCACTATATTATGGAATATAGTTACACAAACAGAGTGAATAGAGGAAGGTAGATAAAAATAATTAGTTAAAAGCTTTAGACAGAAAAAGCAGTAGAAAAATGGCAAATGCAACAAAGTCATTAGTGGCAAAAAAGATCTCTCCAGTCTATAAAACATGATAGATGTTTTCTGGGCGTTCAGAGAAAGGCAGATGTGTTAAAAGGAACTGAATGCTTGAATACATACATCAGTTACTACAGTCATGGTTTCAGCCCCTGAGCACTGGTTAATTTGCAGTCAGATCTCTACAGTCCTTTGTCAAATCCTCTGTAGCATTGATAACATAGTGCTTTAATTTCTCATTTGTCAATGATAATGATTAACTTCTACTCTAATCATTTAAATGTATTATCATTATTATTATTAGGCTTCAAAACTGGCTTGGGAAGCTTACTGTTGTAAGAATTTTATTTATTTATTTATTTTATTTATTTATTTATTTATTTATTTATTTATTTATTTATTTATTTATTTAGTTATTTATTTTGTTTTTTTTTCTTTCCAACACTCTTAAACTGCTCCTGTTCGCACGCGGTGTAACAATCAACATGAAACTTGGTAGTTATCATCCCGTGTAGATTACAGTTAAGATGCAAAAATTTCTCTCCTGCGATGGCGGCCTGATGTATTTTTTGGAAAAACCTTTCAAAATCATCTTCTTGGGAACCGCTGAAGCGATCGATCTGAATCTTGCCATATTTCACTGAAGCGATCTAGAAAGCAACTTGTTTTTTCTTTCAAAATAGGCCATCTTTCGGGGCTGCCACTGAAAGAACGTATAGCTGATTTACACAGGCAGAAAAAGTGGCTATTTCGGGGCACGATTCTACAGCATGCACTCCAACTAGATTCAGAGAATGAGAAACGCAAGGAGAATATGTGGCAAGTGGGTTTTTTTTCACGGATGTGAGATTGTACTCCTTTGACTTCTCTGGACATATTGGCTCTGTTGTCAAAACCTAGTCCTCTGCAATCAGCAATGTCAATGCCATGTTTTTGCAATCCTTCTTGCAGCACTTCTGCAATTTCCCACTCTTTTTTGCAAAATCAATGAACTCAATAAAATGTTCATAAATGTTCTTTTCTCCCGCCTCTCTATCATTATGCACATGCCTTAGGCGAAGTACATTTTGTTCTGTATGGGAGATGTCTGGAGTAGCGTCACATATCACAGAAACATAAATAGATTCATTCCTCTCTGTCAGAATCGTGTTCAAAACATGCTGACCGCATAATTCAATAAATGAATTCTGACTTTCCCAGGATAGATAATGAGTTTTCATTTTTTCTCCCTTTTCTTGAACTGCTTCCTCGAAATGCCAGATTTCTAGATACTAGAAACAACGTTACATCCAAAAGTCTCTCTAGTAAAGCTTTACTGTTTCTGATTTTGTATTTGCTTCTGAAGCTGGCTATCGATCCCTCTACCTTGTAAAGCCTGCTGCAGGTTTCTCCATTGTCAGTAACAATGGTGATGCTGACTACTACTCTCATGCTTGGGAAGTTTGTCATAATTTGCGCCACTTGTCAGTTGCCACCTTGAACCCTTCTTTTTTGCACAGTGCGCTACAATATATTTTTTCTTCAGCTCATTAGAAAACGTCAAACAAGGGATGCAAAAATAAGGCTCCTTTACTCTTGCGCCACATTAATCAACCTCTCTTTACCTTCTCCCAGCCATTTGGTTATTTTTGAATACAGAAGATACTTGGGGAATGACGACAATCAAAATCTAATTGCATAGATTTAGCTAATTGCACAAGGTCAAAATGGCTTGTTTGACAACACCTGACGATATTTTCCTTCTCAAAATCAGTTATTCTCTCTGGCCACAGACTTGGGTCATTTTTGTAAAACGAGTCAGTTGCATCCTTTTGGGGATGGTCTTTTGCTTTTTCTTGCGGTTAGTAAGCAGTGTCAGATTCCAACGAAGTGTTTATGTCCGCGCTGTTACTAGGCCCAGGCCCAGGCCCACGGGCACATTCTCCTTGTGAAAGCACGTTGTTTTTCTCTTTATTTACATCACTTACAAAATAGTTTAAGATAGGGTTCCTGCTTCTCAGCTCCAATTCGCCTTTTTCTTTCTCCTTTCTCTCGTTTTGCTTTCACGAGCTGGATTTATTATAGTACATGTTTTGAATCAGTCAAACGTAATTTTTAAGCACTGAGTGAGCACGAGCATAATGCATACGCGGTGATGGTACGTACGTGTGTGATGTCTGTCATGTGCTCACGAGCAAACCTGTTTCGAGTAAACCATCTCTCAGCCAAGAACGGGAGGGATGGACATTTAAAGATTATGGTATGATTTGAATGCACAAAACCTTGGTGTAGAGTAAGAAAATATTTCCAGAACTTAAGGTAATGTGTTTTGGCAATACAGTTAAAACAATAAACAAATAAATAAAGCTCGAGCTCGGGGGCCCCTGCCAGGCCTCGGGCCCGGCCCTCCACCCCCCTCCCGATGGCGGCCTTGCTTCTAAGACATGAGTCATGTTTGTTGATTTTGTATAATCTTTTAAACGCACTGTTCAATCAATAGACTCCTCTTGCGTCACAGGATATTGCTGAATACAAATGATCCCTTTGCCCTTTTTCATACAAACTGCTTTACAATGAAAATTAAATCTAATACCTTCTGAGGAAATAAGAAATGTGTTCATGTTGGCTGCCAGACATTTTAGTTAATTTGAACATTGAAAAACTAATATTTATGGCAAAAGACCAGTCTTACTTATGATTTTTTTATTTTCCAGATCTTGTGAATCAAAGTGTAAAAAAACCTCCATTAGAATGTCAACACTCAGCATAGTAGTTGTACTGTTTTCTTCAAGCCTCAGAATAACACCCAATATAGTGTTGGATATAATAATAATAATAATAATAATAATAATAATAATATTTATTTTTATATAGTGCCTTTCATAGTGGACCACCATCACAAAGCTCTTTACAGAGGCAGGCTGAACTGTGCATTATATGCAGAGTTACTTAAAATAGGACATTGATTTAACATCTCATCTGCAGGATGGAGCACAAGGAGATTAAGTGACTTGCTCAGGGTCACACAGCGAGTCAGTCAGTGGCAGAGGTGGTATCTGAACCGGTGACCACCTGGTTACAAGCCCTAGACTTTAACCCATGGCACACACTGCCTCACAAAATTAGCTTTAGCATTATATAGAATCATGTGCCTTCTGGTTTAATGGTGTTCTGTTCTGACTTCAAATCAAATTCATTTGCCTATACAACCCCTAATTTTGCCCATAAGGAGTTCTTGAAACTCAGAAGTAGTAAATCTTCTACTTTATACATCATTCATAAAATGTTGCTAAACTGATCACAAAAAGCCCATTTATGCCAAAGTAAGGAAAAAAGAATCATCCAAGCTCTTGATAAGATAGTTGTATAACCGCATAAGCACCAAAATATTTGGGTTTGGGAATTGGTTATTAATTGACGTGCATTAGCTTGTGTGCCCAACTGTGTTTCTTTAATTCTTTTTTTTAGTTTGGATAAGCAAATTATTATTATTATTATTATTATTATTATTATTATTATTATTAATATAATTAAACGCACTTCATGTTACGATATCCCAAAGTGCATAAACAATATATACAACTAATACATAAATAAGCTTGCATAGTTTCAAATTCAAACAGAACGTTTAAAACTCAAATTTACAATAAAAGCAGTTTATGTAAAACGCATTTTAGTAAATTAATAAACGCTCCCCTGTAGTCGGGATATGGATTAAATTGGCTGTTTAGTAGGTACCATTGGAAGAGAACAGTCGACTACCCTCATCACATGGAAAGATGATATAAATGCATTTATCTACAAATATTTTACGCCACCAATTAGGTGGGGCTGATTGTCTCAAGTACAATGATGAATACAGATGTTAGTCCTAGGTCGCCTATACTAGTATCATTAAAAACTCTCAACTTTACTTGGGAGTCTGTTCTAGGTTGGTTAATTTCTCAATACTGACGGCACTCTGCACATTTTAAAGTACTCCATTGTAACAGTCTAATATTTGATATGTATTTTAAGTAAGAGTTATAATGAGGTACATATTGCAGAGAAGGGCATTATAATATTATTCAATGTTATCTGGAGCAAGGTATTTCTTGCCAGAAGCAACTTGATTATAGGTAACTGCAATTTGCATTAGGCTTCCTGTTTTGTGGCATCTCTGGTTTTGGATAGAACCTTTTGTTGCCTTCTGGTGGTTCAGCTTTCATATGGATTGTTACTGCTTTTTCTGAACAGATCAAAAACAATTATACTTTTACCACTACAGATCAATGCTTCAAATATGCAAACGCTGTTGCTAAAGAGGATTAAGAAGGAAATAGGAACTTAATCATTATAGGCATTGAATCGGTTGATTGCAGTAGCATATGGGGAAAAAAAAAACAACTTGTTTAATCATACAAATCAATGTTTTCTTCCTGAAGGCACTCAATAACCCATCTGCACAGTTTTAACTCAGTTGGCAATCAAGCATCATTTAGGGTTTGACAGCAACAGTCCCAAAAGTAAATTCTGTGTGCCAATGTTCTGTGACCGTGATTTATGGGATGTTGCCTCCAAGTTCATGCTCTTGGTAGCTCTATCTTGTCTATTTTTATATCCTAAATTGCAGAGTTTACAGAGGTGTAAGCATTGGAAATTAAATCCAGAGGGCAGACTGCAACAAAGCATTTGGAGAAGCTGAAGATAACTAGCCTATTTTGACACTACTTCAAGAGAGATAACAGACTGTGTACAAATAATGAGACTGAGGCAAGGCTGCACACATTGTTGTCTGGGTCCTGCTGAAAGCCTGTCACTCTGCATATTGAATTGCTTCTCCACTGACCTAAGTGAGTTTGTAGGAATACATGTCAGTTTACTTTCGGAAGGCTCTTCAATGTAATTTTATAGGACCATGCTGTCTTTCCCATGCATTACAATGAAAGAAAATTAATACCTTCCCCAGAGAGTTCTACTGCACAGGCAACTGATTGGTATTTCCATCCTAACCTTCCCTTGCCCTTGAAAAAACTGTGTAATGAAATAATGTAGCCAGGCAGCAAAATAAATATGTACAGTATACCTATGGTTCCTTATTGCAACATCGAGACCAGTCCATCACTGAAATATTGCGCCTCCTTATTCATCATCGAAATATTGTGACACACCACTGATTACTGACCGGTATAATTTTATCAAATAAAAAAATGTCACATGTAAAATAGTGTGAAAGTATGACAATGTAAGTCTTTTTTAGTTAATTTAATTTATTTTATTCATTAAATATGCTCATGTTACTTATCTAATGGGATGGCTGTGCCTACTCATCAAATCTCGGTTCAATTTTGGAGATTGCGAGTCTTACTGTAAGTTGTTTTCAAAGTTCATTTGTCGATCTATATTTTGTTTACTGCTGAAAATCCAGATTCACAAAGTGGTTGAAAATGGAAGCAGCACTTTTATTGTCTTGGAACTTAGCACTGATTTGCCCAAACTCCACAATTTAGATTTTTGTTGAAAAGCATTCTTCAAAGTCAGTTCACATGCAAGTTCAATCACAAGGTTTATCTGCCGTGTCTTTGTAATTTCTATCTAAATGGTGCTTTCATTTGTTTGGCACCATACTTTCCGCTGCTAAAATAGAAACAGATGACCAGTTGTGGCCTTTCTTCTGTTTTTACCATTGACAGTAAAGCCACGAGAAATGTAATCTGGGTCATATTTTTGTGATTTGCTCAATGACTTGGATGTAGATGCCTGAACTCAGACCAAGGCGTCAATCTTCATAAAGTACTTGATAAAGCTATTCCAATCCACCGCACTAACAACATGTCTTTCTTTTAATGACACGCCAATAAATCCCAGTTGTGTCTCAAAAGTGTCTTGCTGTATATTGAAATGGTTGTGTTTCAAACTCGCTGCTAATGACACCACCCACTAACGCTAATTGGCAGCATTTTCACACACATTAGCAATGTGTTTGAACGCCCAAAAAAAAACCCACAACCAATTAAATATACGGTAAGACACATCTGAGATTTATTAGTGACACACAGTTTAGGAAACACTGATCTCGACAAACTGCCAGTTCCATTGAATTTTCCCTGTTGCTGGCATATCCATGATGTGGCTGTGTAATTGAGTTGTGATCACAGAAAGTTTAAGTTGATTTTAAAATGAGGCTGAGAGGCTTGTTTTATAGTTCAACCTAATTATACATATAAAATGGAAACCTGTTTTAATTAGTTATTACAAACTAATCACTTTATTACATCAGCAGAATTATAATGAAGTTCTTGAATATTGCTGACAATAAACTGTCTTCACCTGTATAAACCCATTTATGGTGTTTGATTGCTGTTTGTTTAAAAAAAAAAAGGGAAACAAATAAAATAAAGATGTTCTCCCTGAAAGAAGTAATGATTTGTAATCATCTTTTCAAATAACTGTAGTCATTTGCATCGTGCTGACACGGTTGCCACATTAAGAACAATGTGCATTCCACTGCTTTCGAAGGCTATGTAGGTGTGCTTGCTGGAAATGTAAAACTTTTCACACCAGATGTTGATATTTCAGTGTGTGTGTGTGTTTTAAATATAGCTGAGGTTGGTTTCAGGGTTAAACATACTCCACAGGGATTGTGTTGCAATATGTACTTTTACACCACTATTTATACTTCAATGTCCTTACTGGTTCTTTTTTTTTTCTTCCAATGTAGCCCTCAAGAGTTTTAACTACAAATGTCATTATAAGCTTCCTGGGCTGTGTGTTATGCATTGATTTGGTAATTGTTCGCACAGCCGTGAACAAACAGCATCAAGTTTACTGGGAGAATAATACATATTGCAAGCTTTCATGACCAGAGGTTCTTCTGAATGGCATCTTTTGCAGGTTATTATTATTTGTTTATTTAGCAGACGCCTTTATCCAAGACGACTTACAGAGACTATGCATCAGCTGTAGAGCTGTACGTAGTTGTAAGAGTCACTACGTCTCACCTGAAAGACGGAGCACAAGGGGGTTAAGTGACTTGCTCAGGGTCACACAATGGTCAGTGGCTGAGCTGGGATTTGAATTGGGGACCTCCTGGTTACAAGCCCTTTTCTTTAACCACTGGACCACACAGCCTCCAGCCTCAGGAATGATGCAAGCAGACCGAGGGATTTAATGGCCCTGTCGACTCTGAGGTTTCCGGATTAGAGCTCCTCAATCCAGACTTCATTTAGATGTTAAACTCACGGAATTCTGTAAATTAGTACAAAATTAAATTTTTGAAAGTTCAAACCATTTATTGTTTTTGAGAAGCATAAAGGGAAATTAAGGGCTAGCTGAAAGAAAAAAAAAAAAAAAAAAAAAGAATGAGGGTACAGCTGGTTCATGTAAACCAATGTTTCCACTAGTGCTGTCCTTAGTATGCCTTAAGCCCCTTTCACACCTACCCGGGTTAGAATCCTGCGAAACCACGTACCTGGGCCCCATATTGTACTATATATAAAAAATAAAAAAATAAAAAAGATAGGGAAGCCATCACAAATGTATGCTTACATCCAATAAAAGTTAAGTTTTTAAGTATGTAGCAGCCGATTAGGTTAAGCAAATACTCCTATCCTGTTTTTCATCTGCAAAGACTGTGTCATGTTTTCCTTTTGCAAACCCGGAATATAAACCATGCAGCAAATCTCTGCAAAACAGTGACGTTATGTACAAGTGGGAATAAACCAGAACATTTATAAATATGAAACAAAAAACTATACTTAGCATCAAAATAAACTTATCACTTATATTTGAGCATCAAAAGAAACTTATCCCTTATATTTAGATACAATTCACTAGATGTGATCGAAAAATAACAAACTGTTTTATAGCAGGTGCAGTGACTTTTTATTGTGCTGATTTAACAATTGACATCACGAAGATGCTGCAAAATGATCTGTTAATCTTGTGCAGGTGTTGTGACTCTTGGTCTCTCAGTTCATGGCCTGTCATTGACAGTGTGTGTCTGGTTGTATCGTCTCACCAGGTTTGAAATTGCTGGCTGTGAGCACCCAAGATGGTGAGCCACAGTACGCTGCCCTAGTCCAGCCTCCAACATGCTGATTGCACGAAGGTGTTGCTCTCTTGACAGATGTGGCATATTGGTTTTTTTTCTGTGATTTTTCTTTTGCTTTTATTCAAGCTTGCAATTCAACAGCTGAAATCACGCTGTATCCAGTGTCCAATCAACTGTCTCACTAATTAGGTGATTAAGTGCATATGCGTCATAGTCACTCAAGCGTGTCATGGTCAAGGATGAATGATCAAGTGATTAAAAAGAAACCAAAAATATTTCGTCAATGTCCATCATTCACATACCTTATTTTTTTCGAAAATAAATGTGTTACAATAGTGAAACGTTTCTTTTGATGCTCGGTATATAAAGAACATTCTTATTGAAAATGTAATTAGGTTTGGTTCCATGGGGGGAGCCACTTGACACAGAGCACTCAAGCTATTAATTATTCGTATAAAGAGCACTTGCATTTTCGTCACAGAAGAAATGTATTCTTTACAAATCATGTGTGATTTATTTTTATTACTAATTTCTATTTTCACACCAATTGTTTTTTTTGCCTGGTTGTTGTTTAAGCAGTAATGAGTCTGAGCTTTCATCTTACCTTCAGGGTTCATGGTGAGCTTCTAAGGGACTGATCCCCTCTGTGAAAGTCTCTTCAGTCATAAAGATGAATATAGCAACAGAATTGCATAATGATATTGATTTATAATTGATAACATGCATGCATCAGTATAACCAAATTATAGAAGTAAAACCTACTGTCTGGAAAATAATGTTAAGCTTGTTATGCCTTGCCGGGTTTTGATGTGATAACTGAATCATATTCCGTTCAAAATCCAATAAGGTGAGTCGAGTGCCAAACCAATAAAGACAGGAGTGATTGATATGCTATGCACTCTTTCTTCTGTAGATTTCCTCTAGTTTTACTGTGTTGCGTAGTTTCCAGAAGTTAGTCACTAATCACATTTTTATTCACTTCACTTCACATGTGATGTGTAGGGAAAAGATGCAATAGCTTTTTCCAGTCCAACTATGAATACTTCTAACCACCCTGGACAGGACCAAGACATTAAATTATGAAGAAGCTATTTCAAAACGTATTGTTCTCCTTTCTTTTCTCTCTCTCTTGCTCTCTACTTTCTTTTCTCTATCACTATCTATTTATGTATCTTTCTCTCCTTTCTTTTCTCACTCTCTACTTTCTATATCTATCTATCTATCTACCCATCCATCCATCCATGCATGCATGCATGCATGCATGCACAGGTAGAAAATCTGGAACTGGGTGCCCAGATCTTTTTAGGGTAATGATTGGGAAAAAAAAGGGGGAAAAAATCACATATGCCAATGTTTTAAGTGCATGATACATATTTAAACTACTATATAGTACACAAACATTTAGTCTCTTCAGATCTGTAGACTTGTGTAACCTTTTTCAGTACTGGAAACATCGAAATAATAAATACCTTTGTTGCTCATTTCTTGTAAAGACGCTGACAAATCTGAATTTTGTTCATCGCGGTTTTCTTTTGAAACTTCTCCAATCGCATGAAAATAATTTATTTTCCTCGTCTTAGTTTGACAAGTTTTCAGATTGTCTGGAAACGAGTAGCCATCACACTGATAAATCAGGGAAATTGGCGGGTTATGGGATTTTTAGTTTTTAATGTGTGATTAACAGTGGGCAGTGGATACCAGTAAACTACATTCCCAGGGTACATTACGATTGAGCTATGAGAGTTAGAGGTAATTTTTTTTTTGTTTTAGTTTTATACTTTCAGCAAAAAAAAAAAAAATCACGTTTTATTTTTTATAGTCAACCTTTAGGAATTTCTAGTGGCACACGTGCTCTTAAATTTAAAATTTACGTTCGCACAAACAAATTTTTAGTCGCAAATGCTACCGAATTAGTCGCACTGTAGAACCCTGTTATGTTTTTTGTTTCTGGTTTTAGTTCCTGAGATGAATAGTCGCCACAGTTATTATTACTGAGGTGTTACTTATTACTGTGTGTTATTGTTTTGTTCTCAAATTAATAAATCGAAACCCGGATAGTAAAAAGAGACCCTGGTAGCGTCTGGTAATTTAAAACCCGGGTTTTTGGGTACCTGTGCCAACCTCTAAAATATATAATTTAAAATATAAATTAATATTGTAGTATATGGTGGAAAATGAAGGAGACACACACCATTTGCAGGTACTCAAATCCATGGTTTATTGGGATGATTATTCCCGGGTCCTTACACTATATACATTATAATAGAAACTGCTGCTAGAGATTTACCTTTTCTTACTTTGTCCACCGCATCGAGTTTCACCCAATGTTTGAGAGTCAAATTGCATTATGGGGGAAATGGGAGCCACAGCCTTACTATGAACCGATTCTGCACTATAATGGGTCTTGTTAGAACAGGGTAGCACTGTGTGTGTGTCTATATATACTACCGGTCAAAAGTTTTAGAACACCCTTATTTTTCCAGGTTTTTATTGAAATTTAAGCAGTTCAAGTCCAGTGAATAACCTGAAATGGTACAAAGGTAAGTGGTAAACTGCCAGAGGTTAAAAAAAAAAGTTTAGGTTACCAAAAACTGAAAAATGTACATTTCAGAGTTATACAAAAAGGCCTTTTTCAGGGAACAAGTAATGGGTTAACAACTTACAGCTGTTCTGCAGCAATGGAAGTAGATTAAGCCTTGAAAGTTGATGCTAACAATTCCTACAGGTGTCCCAACTTTTGTTGATTACTTACAAACCCTCTGTCTGTATAAAAGCAGTGTTGGAACAGACTGTGTTACTACACCCTCTTAAGCATTATTTGGACAGTATTGTACTGCAGAAAGTAGTATATTGCTCTCATAATGGCGAGAAAAAGGCAATTAACAAAGGAAGACAGACAGACCATTATAACCCTTAAAAGTGTAGGTCTTTCCTTTAGAGAAATTGCAAAGAAAGCCAAGGTGTCAGTGAGTACAGTTTCCTACACCATCAAAAGGCACTTGGAAACTGGAGGAAACTGACAGGAAGAGGTCTGGCAGACCCAAAGCCACAACAGAATCAGAAGACAAGTTTCTGAGAGTCAACAGCTTGCGTGATAGGCGGCTCACAGGACAACAGCTTCAAGCACAGCTTAACACTGGTTGAAGTAAGCAATAAGTTTCAACTGTGAAGAGAAGACTTCGAGCTGCAGGTTTGACAGGTCGAGTGGCAGTAAGAAAGCCATTGCTAAGATGGCAAAATAAGAAAAAGAGGCTTGCCTGGGCCATGAAGCACCGCCAGTGGACTACTGAAGACTGGAAGAAGGTCTTGTGGACCGATGAATCAAAATTTGAAATCTTCGGTTCATCACGCAGGGTTTTTGTACGCCGTCGAGTAGGCGAAAGGATGGTTCCTCGGTGTGTGACACCAACTGTCAAACATGGAGGAGGAAGCGTGATGGTCTGGGGCTCTTTTGCTGGATCCAGAGTCTGCGACTTGCACAGAGTGAGTGGCACCCTGAACCATAACTGCTACCACAGCATTTTGCAGCGCCATGCAATACCCTCTGGTATACGCCTAGTTGGTCAGGGGTTCATCCTACAGCAAGATAATGACCCAAAACATACCTTCAGGCTATGTCAGAACTGCCTTAGAAGAAAAGAACAAGACGGTAGGTTTCAAATCATGGAGTGGCCAGCACAGTCTCCAGACTTAAGCGATTGTCCTTGTGACGTTTTCCAAAAGTGGCTTTTTCTTTGGCCTGTGACCATTGAGACTTTCACTATGCAATACTCGACCTATGATTTGAAATGGAAACCCCAGTCCCAATTGCAGCCACTTTGAATATCTTTGGCAGTCAATCTGGTTTTGTTATTAACCTTCTTCACAATTCTTCTACTTGTTCTTGGTGAAACAACCTTCTTCCAGACCGAGGGTGCAGTGACAGTAACATGAATCTTGTCCTTTTTGATAATAGAAACAACAGTTGGAATTGGGATACTCCAAATGCTTGGAAATCTTCTTGTATTCTTCTCCAGCTTTATGACAATAAATAATGTTCTGCCTGAGGTCTTCAGATAGTTTTACTTTTTCCCCATATTGACTTATTGGTAATTATTATTATTATTATTATTATTTATTTCTTAGCAGACGCCCTTACCCAGGGCGACTTACAATTGTTACAAGTTATCACATTATTTTTACATACATTTACCCATTTATACAGTTGGGTTTTTACTAGAGCAATCTAGGTAAAGTACCTTGCTCAAGGGTACAGCAGCAGTGTCCCCACCGGGGATTGAACCCACGACCCTCCGGTCAAGAGTCCAGAGCCCTAACCACTACTCCACACTGCTGCCCCACTACTCCACACTGCTGACAGCAATCATCCTATGCCTAACCCTTTTATACTCTCTAAGAATGTTCACCTACAATCCAGCATTTTCTAGACTTTTCTACAATTAGGTTTTGCATTATTATGTTGAAATTTCTAGCACCTTGTAGACAATACTATCATAGCACCAAAGGGTATGAATACTTGTGAATTTTTGCAAAAAAATATGCTGAAATAAATAATTGTTGACATCTATTTCTTGTACCTTTTTATTTTACCTCATCCACAGAAGCAAAACTTTTGCTATGAAAGATTCTTCCTAAAATTTATTTATTTATTTTTTTTTTTCTCGAAACTATAAATTTCCATTGGGGTATGTAAACATTTGACTACAAGTGTGTGTCTATATATAAACGCACACCCACCCCTTGTTATATCACCCTTCGCTATACTGCGGCTTCGGATATATCGCGGTCCTGGAGTTGGCTCCCCATTTTTACAGTCTAACTGCACATGCCCAGCTGCAATATACTTAGAATTACTGTTCGTTTTATTTTGTACTACACATCACAAACCAAAATATACAAAAAAATAAAAAATAAAGCATTAATATCATACTGTTATATATGCACACATTGCACAATAACACAAAGCGGTTTTTATTTTAGCCAACGAGCTGTTGGCAGTAGCAAGTCCCAGGGCAGTGATGTCAGCTCCCTAGCAACAAGCCTCCTATGTTTGGAATGGGATTCTTTCAATGCAGCGGGTTTGTGCATTTGAGAAAGGAGAGGAAGACTCATGAAATTAATTGGAGACTTAAGTTGATGAGAAGCAATTACCCTCCGCTGTATGAATTTATACGCCCCCGATAAAACGAGGGTGGGTGGGTGTGTGTGTATATGTATATATATGTATATATATATATATATGTGTGTGTGTGACAGGAATGGTCTTCTTTTGACCTGACCCAGAGACTTAATTTGATATTTTAGTGCTTTCTGCACACTTTTTTATTACACAAATAAATAAATAAACAAAACAAATACAAACCTAGCTCAACTTTGGAGTGCTAACTAAACACTTTGCACTTTGCAGGACCCTGACTAACATGCAGGACAGCTAAGCGGTTTACCTGACATATAAACACTTTTACACAAATGCACATAAACCCATACGTAGGTTTAACTTTTGCCTTTTCACGGTATACGACATGCATTCGGACTCTTCACACAACAGCAGCTTGGCAGCTTTACAAAAGTCCACTCAACTCTTATGCTGATATTGCTAAAAGTGACCTCGGGTGGTTGTGTGTTAATTGTACAGTGGAGAATTTGTGTTAACTACAGCAATTAAGTATTAAAGTACTGTACTGTGTTTTTTTTTTTTTTTTGTCAACCCCAAATTATGACTTACGTAGGTTATATAGTCTGTTAATAGAATCCAAATCTAACATGATGCATTCCATTGGATCTGTATACAGTCTTGGGGAAGAGGGGTAACCTGGGGATTTATAAAATAATTAAATGGTGAACGACTCTAAGCTTTTGCAATTTAATATATGCAAATTAAAAGCATTAAAATTGCCTCAGCAGTCATTTTTTTGTGTACTGGGTAAATCATGACTGCATACTAATGTAGAATTTTATATAAAAGGTGTGCCTCTGGGCATTAAATTGGGCATGAGAAATGGGCCTGTCATTGTTTAGCAGTCCTTGAGTGTGAAGTTTATTAGCTTGTAGGTTTCTTTTATCCTATTACCTTGGTAAATTATCAATGTTTTTTAATCAGTTCATTTCAGAGACACATTCTTCTAAATGTTCCAAAATATCAGATTTGTTTAATGCCAAATATACAATATGTTACATCTAGACTGTACTACATTGTGCACAAATACTGTAGCTACAGACCTGTGATTCTTAGCATGGATTGGAATACTGCTAGATACCAATCTTATCCCATTTTTAATAGCTTGAGCTCTTTCCCTTTTATAGATGGACACCTTATCCTATTTATATTTAAAAGAAAATCTTAATTTGCCCCTTGGTACAACTGTAGTATCAAACATTTTGAATTAAGTAGAGAGTGGTTTAAAATACTTCACTTATCACTTTGTCATATAAACTGTACATGAAGATTAATTACCGCTGTTGGCAGCATGTGGGCAAATATTTTGTGATTTTTACTTGTAGAATTGAGAACTGTATTGGCAGTTTAATGCATTTGAGTTTTTATACTCCACACAATTTATTTTGGAGTTTCCATCAGGAATGTAATACAGTAATCTAGTGCTGCCGCTCCAATCAGTCTTGAAATCCATGTAGCTTAACACAGTATAGAGTCCACACTCCATAAAGCTGGGTAAGCAGACAGAAGAATAGAAAGGTTGTCTTCAGCTGGTACAGCTACTTGCTTGTTGATTGCTTTGGTTTCTTCCTGACTTAATCTACTGAATATAATTCACATTTCCACTGCCCTCTGGGGCTGTGATGTTAGTATCTGAAAGGCTTTGGTTTGTTAAACTCCATATTTCAATGAATCAAGGGTCAAGCTAGCAAGGCAGTCCATGTCATTTCTTGCTGGAAACAGGAACTTGTTTACTAGTGCGTAATGACGTATCTGTTTTCCAAGCCAGACCTTGAAATATTTGCAGCAGCTTGAATTAATAGCCAAGTGTCTGTTTACCGGTAGCAGTTATTCTCTTTGGTCGTTTTGCATGGATATTATTTATACCGACACAGTCGGTCCAGTTAGAAAGTGGTTTCTCTGTGCCTGGCTGTTGGGTGCCTCATGTTACAAGAGTCTTTGTTTTGCACAGTTTATATAATGTAGAACTGGTATTAATTTAGTACAAGTTTAAATCTGTTTCATATTGTGTTTTATAATTGTGATATTTGCATTGAACCCTGTTAAAGTTTGGAAAGTATTACAACGGGGAATTAAGTACAGCGATTCTTGGATCTAGGGTCGGAACAGTTTAGTAACCAGGTCTTTACACATTCAGGCATATTCAGTTTTCAAGCACTGGACGTCAGTGTTAACCCTTTAAGGACCGGGATTGTGTTAACACGATAATACTGTAAAGGGCTTCTAGGACCGATGTAAACGCGATAAAAAACGCACTTAGTTTTATGACTTACAGGGCCACCGTACTTTGCAGTACAGACTTGAAACACATATCAATGGATATCAGGGGAGGGACTGACTTCCTGAGTGTTTTTTTAATTTTTTTTTTTTTTTTTTTCATGTCATTGAGAGGGGCATTTACTGTCTAAAGGGTGGAGATAGTTTTGGCACCACTGAGACCAGAAAACATTACAGCCTGCTTCAGAGAAACTTGTAAGAAAGACATGGGAAAACGCTGTAAATCAGAGATATTTGAATTAAGTAGAATTACGGTCTTCAGATATTAAAAACCTTTTAACATGTAACCTGTATGCCACCAGTATTATTTAGGGCATCCATGCTGTGAATCCCAAAACAGTTTACATTAAGATAAGGTTATAAGCTATTTCATTAAGTAATGATGCATGCAGCTTAAGATAATGACACTGATCCGATAGTGATATAGCTCACTTTTTTGCTTTTAATATTGAAAAGCTTTGCAAACGGCATCAGGTACCCTTCAGGTTTAAATGATTAATGCATGCTAGGAATTACAGATGGTAATTTCAAATACAAGGGGGCCAACATTATCATGTATTCCAATACCTGAAATAAAGAATAAAAGGCAAATCTCATTCACATGAACGCGCAGGGTTTAACACTGATTTTGAACACTTGTCAAGTGGGCAGCAGTGTGGAGTAGTGGTTAGGGCTCTGGATTCTTGACCGGAGGGTTGTGGGTTCAATCCCAGGTGGGGGACACTGCTGCTGTACCCTTGAGCAAGGTATTTTACCTAGATTGCTCCAATAAAAACCCAACTGTATAAAATGGGTAATTGTATGTTAAAATAATGTGATATCTTGTAACAATTGTAAGTCGCCCTGGATAAGGGCGTCTGCTAAGAAATAAATAATAATAATAATAATAATAATAATAATAATAATAATAATAAAGTGTCAGCATTTAAAATAGACATGTTTGCTTCTAGTAGCCAATATAAGTATTTCTTCGTGTACTCGTATGTAATATGCTATTCGAATAGTTTTTTTTCGACTACACTGACCCATCCCTACTAGGAACTTCTTCAAAACTAGATGTATACAGGCTGGATGTAGAGGTCACCAGCTTTTTTCCCTGCCTAGTACAGGACATAATTTATTCCTGGTATCAGTAATATAAACAGAATTTTAAAAAAAAAACTGTAAGAGGAAAGAGTAAAAACAGAGATTATGACCTCCTGTCACTCTAAATCTGTTCAACAGAGCAGATATTGTACATAACAAAAAAAAAAAAAAAAAAAGTTTTTTTAGAATTTTTATTGCATTTTGGTGAAATGAAAAGGAATAAAAAATGATCATTATTATATGTTTCAGACAGATTATTTCCCCACACCATTGCTTTTCTGGCAGAACAAATTAAAATATAAAAGAATCCTTGGCAGTAATGGTTTTCTTTTCCGCTTCTAAGATTACCTTATGTCTGTAAATCTGCTTTTACTGTGTTAAAATAAATGTAAATGAAATGTCAAGAAAATGAGTTGTGTTTTACTGCAGTGTCCATTCTTGGTATGATTTGTGATTCTTCCACCCAATTATATTTTTTCAAATAACAGTGGGGTAGCACATGGATGTTGAATAGCATTTGGTTAGGATCATTGTCTGTCACTATAATAAACAATTGTATAGCGTGAAGTGGCAGAGGCAAGTACAGGTCGGATTGTTGCATTAAGATTTGTTTTATTTTCCCTTCGTTGAGCATGTTAGCCGTGCATGACAGTGATTTTATATATATATATATATATATATATATATATATATATATATATATATATATATATATATATATATATATATATATATATACACACACAGACGTGCTCAAATTTGTTGGTTTCAATAATGCTTCATTCCTCCCGAAAAGTGATGAAATTAAAAGCTATTTTATCATGTATACTTGCATGCCTTTGGTATGTCATAGAATAAAGCAAAGAAGCTGTGAAAAGAGATGAATTATTGCTTATTCTACAAAGATACTCTAAAATGGCCTGGACATAATTGTTGGTACCCCTTAGAAAAGATCATAAATAATTGGATTATAGTGATATTTCAAACTAATTAGTTTCTTTACTTAGTATCACACATGTCTCCAATCTTGTAATCAGTCATTCAGCCTATTTAAATGGAGAAAAGTAGTCACTGTGCTGTTTGGTATCATTGTGTGCACCACACTGAACATGGACCAGAGAAAGCAAAGGAGAGAGTTGTCTGAGGAGATCAGAAAGAAAATAATAGACAAGCATGGTAAAGGTAAAGGCTACAAGACCATCTCCAAGCAGCTTGATGTTCCTGTGACAACAGTTGCAAATATTATTAAGAAGTTTAAGATCCATGGAACTGTAGCCAACCTCCCTGGGCGCGGCCGCAAGAGTAAAATCGACCCCAGAGTGAACAGAAGGATAGTGCGAATGGTAGAAAAAGAACCAAGGATAACTGCCAAAGAGATACAAGCTGAACTCCAAGGTGAAGGTACGTCAGTTTCTGATCGCACCATCCGTTGCTTTTTGAGCGAAAGTGGGCTCCATGGAAGAAGACCCAGGAGGACTCCACTTTTGAAAGAAAAACATAAAAAAGCCAGACTGGAATTTGCTAAAATGCATATTGACAAGCCACAATCCTTCTGGGAGAATGTCCTTTGGACAGATGAGTCAAAACTGGAGCTTTTTGGCAAGTCACATCAGGTGTATGTTCACAGACGAAAAAATGAAGCTTTCAAAGAAAAGAACACCATACCTACAGTGGAACATGGAGGAGGCTCGGTTATGTTTTGGGGCTGCTTTGCTGCGCCTGGCACAGGGTGCCTTGAATCTGTGCAGGGCACAATGAAATCTCAAGACTATCAAGGCATTCTGGAGCGAAACGTACTGCCCAGTGTCAGAAAGCTCTGTCTCAGTCGCAGGTCATGGGTCCTCCAACAGGATAATGACCCAAAACACACAGCTAAAAGCACCCAAGAATGGACAAGAACAAAACATTGGACTATTCTGAAGTGGCCTTCTATGGGTCCTGATCTGAATCCTATCGAACATCTATGGAAAGAGCTGAAACTTGCAGTCTGGAGAAGGCACCTATCAAACCTGAGACAGCTGGAGCAGTTTGCTCAGGAAGAGTGGGCCAAACTACCTGTTAAAAGGTGCAGAAGTCTCATTGAGAGCTACAGAAAATGTTTGATTGCAGTGATTGCCTCTAAAGGTTGTGCAACAAAATATTAGGTTAGCGGTCCCATCATTTTTGTCCATGCCATTTTCATTTGTTTTATTATTTACAATATTATGTTGAATAAAAAATCAAAAGCAAAGTCTGATTTCTATTAAATATAGAATAAACAATGGTGGATGCCAATTATTTTTGTCAGTTTCATGTTATTTCAGAGAAAATTGTGCATTCTTTGTTTTTTGTGGAGGGGTACCAACAAATTTGAGCGCGTCTGTGTGTGTGTATATATATATATATATATATATAATTTTTTTTTTTTTTTCACTAATTGAACTTTAAGCAAATTGCCCACTGATAGTAAATGTATAAAGTGGGCAATATTCCAATTGTGGAACATTTTATACAGCTAAATAGAATGCAACTTTTAGGAAATTGTTACTAGGGAAGTTTAAATAAGTTTAGATTTTGGGGTAATGAACATTTAACAAAATAAATGTACACCTTATTTTTGTATGAAAAATATATGAGACGAATGCTGGACTCCATTGTTCTTTGTTTAAATTTGATGGGCCAAATCAACAGAACTCAATTTCTGCAAATAATGGATGCATCCATACAGTTGGAAAAAAAAATAAGCTGGTACAAACAAACTGCAATAAATTAGCAATAAATAACACACTGTTAGTCATTTTCTGTTTATACTGTAGAGAGTTAGAGTGTACACATTTCAAACTCCAAGTAAAATGAACAATTATTTTGATTTAGTTATGTGTTTGTATGGGGTAACACACTGTATACAAGAAAATGGATGTCTCCTAAAAATGCTAAAAATTTGTCTGCAGCAGATGACGTAAAGCACTATCCAGCAGGAGTTTTACACAGCGATGGAGGTAAGCTCTTCTTTACGTCATGCAACGTTACTGTACATCAGTGGGTTTTCAACCTGTGGACAGGCTTGCCGCTGGTACACACCAACAGTTCTTTATGACGATATGATTCCTCAAAACACAATGCTCCCTCAATCACACCATCGTAATGTATCAATCTGTTTGTACCACTGAGTCACAGAGGAATGAGAAATTATGATGCAGGGCTCTAGACTGTGACCTAAAACGTTTACAAATGCAAAATGAAAAAAACATTATGACAGCTGTTTTTTAGGGGTTAGGCACAAAAATGTTTCATCTCCCTTTAAAAGCAAGTGTCAATATTTACGAATGTGACGGTCTGTATAAAAACAAAAACGCATATCCTGTTTTAATAAACTGAAGTGCAAGAAAATAAAAATTCTTGTAAGTGCAGAGAGGTGCTGCATTAACACCAGCAGAATACTGGAACCCCAGTTTCTTGCAAAACGTTATCATGGTGACCAGACATGTGCAAGTACTGTTGTGTAAAAAAAGTGGCTTAATTAACAGTTGCATTTAAGAAACATAGAAAAAGAACAGCAACAAATACAAATATACTTCTGTTGCACACGTGCCATTAACAAAATGCCCTGTAAACTTAAAATAAAGAAAATAATTAATGAAGGGCGGAGCACAATTGGCTGAGTGCCACCCAGGGTGGGGGGGCTTAGGTCGGCCAGGGTGTCCTTGGCTCACCGCGCACCAGCGACCCCTGTAGTCTGGCCAGGCGACTTTTCTGTAAGCTGCCCAGAGCTGCGTTTTCCTCCGATTCTGTAGCTCTGAGGTGGCTGCACGGTGAGTCTGCAGTGTGAAAAAAAGCGGTTGGCTGACGGCACACTCGGAGGATAGGGTGTGTTCGTTTTCGCCGCTCCCCAGTCAGCGCGGGGGTGGTAGCAGTGAGCTGAGCCTAAAAATAATTGGATATGCCAAATTGGGAGAAAATAATAAAATAATTGGTGATTTTTACTAAATTAAAATAAAAAAGGAAGTGAAAAGGTACCATACCAAGCTGAAACAAGTTATCTTAATTACAAAAAAAACAATGCTTTTGCCAGTCAAATCGTAGAGTACCTAAATAAAGTTTTGAGTCAACACGAATTGATTTTTTTGTCTGTTGCGTCTTGCATCCCAGATATAATAGATTACATTGTTTACCGTCAGGAGTTTAAGTATGATTTAATTGCACAAGATTCCATAGTTAGATGATGATCTGATAATATCTCTTTAGCCAAAGAAGCAGGCACAGTAATCTAAGAGCACCGTTACCATTATGTAAAACAGTATGTAGCGTGAGTTATCTTGCTGTGGTGTATCTAATATGTAGATATAGCAGAACAAACTCACTGCAATGTAAACTTGTTTTTACTGAAAAATAAACGGTATGCAAGTCATACGAGCTGTCTGTGTTACATGCTGTCAGATCAGGACTTCAGCAACACTGAGCATGCGAGCTGCAGCATGCTATTCCCTATATTATAACTGTACACAATTGAACTTGCGGTCACCAGTTCAATGCACAACACTTGCAAAATATTTAAAATATAAACATGCTGAGTTCTACAGTCATCAGCTGCATAGATTAACCACTCAGCAGAATGGCAACAAACAAGTGAGTACAGACCCAGCAAACCTGGTTGCAATGGGGCAGGTCTCGGTTTTACAACAGCAATTTAAGATTGCACATAGTTACTGGTACACCTGGTGGTCGCTGTTGGAAACACTGGCACTTAGATGAAAAAGGTTTAAAACCACTGCTGTAGATCACTACTGAGAATCAGCTGTTGACAGACATTTAGATTCAAGTATTCATCGAAAGAGGAAAAAGTCCACTGAAAACCGTGAAATACATTCAATTTTGACCTGACGGAGGCGTTTGTTTGCGCAAATATCCCTCTTGAAAAATAGGACAACCAAAAGTTATGTAAATTCTTCCGACTGAGTCTAAAGTTGCTGAGTATCACAAGCAGGAGATTATGGAATTGGTAAAAGTCTGGTTGCTTGTCAGTGGTCGCTGACAAGTCAGCTGATGCCCAAGATCAGTATGGGTTACACATCGTATTTGTTTTGCAAGACCTAAATGGTGAACATGCATCTTGCAGATAGACTTTACCTACAGGCTGTTAAGTACAACACCGTTTCACAAGCAGTTGTAAAATGCTTGAATAACCTTGATGTTGATTTTGATGATACCAGTGCATTTATCTCTATATTTGATGTTTAAAAAAATAATAATTTGTACACCATTTATAAAATAGTTCTGTGCACATTCCGCGAAATACGATTTACATGTGACACTGCTGATTTTCACAGGGCCTTACTTATAGCCTGACTCCCTTCTACTGTCAAGCAGTAGAAGGGAGTCAGGACATTGTACTCTGGACATTGTGTCCCACAGTTTGCATTTTTTTTAGTAGTGCACTGAGTTGCTGTGTGCTTCTGGTGCCTTGTACAGCCTCATTAGGATTGCTACATTCAGTGCTCAGAGTCCTATATTACTCATTTTATGATCACACACATACAGGCTCACCTCTGAAAATTCACTGCACTATTTCTAGCACAACTAGTACAAGTCTCAGAATACATTGGAATTGCAGTTTTAGCTGCACAAATTTGTTCTTGGAATATAAGTATACCCTGGATATCCGTGCCAGTTATGAAAAAGTATGATCACAGTGCATAGTAATTGATCCCAGAAGTAGTCTTTCAGCGTTTTCTAGTTGTTTTGACTCTTAAAAGTTACAAGAAATAGATTTTTGGAGTTTTGCAAAACATTGCTGAAATAAGTAATTGTAGACATCTATTTTCCTCATCCACAAAAGCAAAACTTTTGCTGCAGAAGATTTTTCCTATAATTTTTTTGAGAAATTTCTAGAAATTATAAATTTCCATTGGAGTATGTAAACTTTTGATTACAACTGTATGCGAGGTCTGTGTAGTACAGGAACGCTTGGAGCAGGAGGGGCTGTGTTTCACATCGGTCGAACAGGCAAGGACCACAGGAGCTGCTAGTGATTCAAGTTGATTTGAAATAAAAGCTCAATGTTGGGTTCTTGCATGTTGGATTAAGATTTGGTGCACTTTGAAATGATTCATGTCAGATTGATTTTGAATAAAAGTTCAGCTTTAATTCGGGATTTGTGCTTTTTTGTACTGCGTTTTAATTATTTAAAGAATAGGATAAAGCAAAGGCAGAATACTGCATACATGAAAACAGGTACATGTAATTCTACTTTTATTCACACTCATCTCATTAACTTACTCCAACAGCTTATCATTCGTTTTGATTGTCCTTTCACTATAATGAACCCTTCGATATAACGAACAAAAGGCTTGGACCCCAACAGGTTCGTTATAGCGAGGGTGTACTGTATTCTCCATTGTACCATCCTGTAATGTAGTCCACTACAGAGTACAATGACTGTATTTATGTGTATGCACACTTTAAATTTCATCTTAGAATTTTGATCATTTTGTTTTGAAGTTGTGGCTGACTTTTCTCTCTACTAATCAGTTTTACTTGAATGACATGTCACAATTAGACTGTCCCTTAAATCAGAGTTGATTGCACAAGATATAGACTATTTAATGGTGCGTATGATTTGAAAGAGAATGATCCATATAGAATTATGTGCAAATGAGGGAATTGGCTGCTGAAGGTCAAACATATGAAGCATTAAAAGACAGATACCTGAAGAAACATCAGAAAGTACCACAAAAATGAACTGTCCGGGATGGATATATATATATATATATATATATATATATATATATATATATATATATATATATATATATATATATATATATATATATATATATATATATATATATATATATGTGTATATATATATATGTATGTATAGTATTATTATTTATTTATGTAGCAGACGCCTTTATCCAAGGCAACTTAGAGACTAGGGTGTGTGAACTATGCATCAGCTGCAGAGTCTCTTACAATTACGCCTCACCCAAAAGACAGAGCACAAGGAGGTTAAGTGACTTGCTCAGGGTCACACAATGAATCAGTGGCTGAGGTGGGATTTGAACCGGGGACCTCCAAGATACAAGCCCTTTTCTTTAACCACTGGACCACATATAATATATTTATTTTAAATTTAGTAGTCGCCAATTGTTTTTTTTTTTTATCATTTTCTCCCCAATTTGGAACTCACGATTACCACCCCCACATTGACTCTGGAGCGGCGAAGACAAACGCACACTGTCCTCTGAAGCATGTGCCGTCAGCCGACCGCTTCTTTTACACACTGCAGATACACCATGCAGCCACCTCAGCTACAGAGCGTCGGAGGACAATGCAGCTCTGGGCAGCTTACAGCCCGCAGGCTCCCAGCCAGACTACAGGGGTTGCTGGAGCGCGGTGAGCCGAGGACACCATGGCCGATGACATGGACCCACAGCGATCTAACAGTAGTTTCATTTTTTAAGCATATGTATACTATAGTTCTCAATAATATCAATGTATAATGATGCCTTTAACTCGCACTCTCTTTGCTGATAGCCAGCAAACCACACAAAACTCACAAAGAAAAAAAGAAAGAAAATATCTCTTTTTAAAAGCAATGTGTTTTTATTTTATTTTAAACAACACAATTGCATGATATTTTGGGTAGTTTTGGGGGGATTATGATGGTGTGTGTAGGGGGGGGGGGGTAAAATTAGGTTTCTCATTACTTGAATTTTATTTTTCTTTTTTTTACTAAGCTTTGTGTCTTCTGAATGAAGAGTTTTCCCTTCCCGCTGGCATTTACTGTTTATGGCTTGGCAACCAAGTGTCACTATACATGCAGCCGTGACGTAACAACAGACCGCTGACTGACTGTCCCCTGCCGTTCCCCTGCCACGTTTGATGTAAACAGTGGTCTGCGGCGCTCAAGGAGGCGGCATACGCGCTGTGTCCGGTGCACCTCTAGTCGAAAGAAACAAGAGGAAAACACGGAAGTCATCCCCAGTGGGCAGACTTGAAGTCTAAACCTTCAATCATAAACTGTGTTGTAATGGACTGAGATCCGTAGGGCATGGTTATTCGACGATGTGATCTTACAGGTCTTGATGTGACTGAACAGAGGTTGAGTAAAGACTCATTGAGTGGAGTAAGTGTCGTGAACAGATGGTTGTAAATGTAGGGGTGTACAATAATTGTGATCTACACACAGATTTATAACATTAAAGGCCCCCCCCCCCCGCCCCCGACAAGTGTTGGCCAACCCAGCATCTACTGTTATCTGCATGTCAATAAAATCAATGTATAGCTCTTTACCAGGCTTCACACTAAATTCATCATGTTGAAGTTTCAACTTACTATGGGATTGCAGTGTCTTCTTTGTATATTGCAGGATAACACCTTTTTCCTCCTTCTCCTGGTCAGTTGATTGGTTTGGAATATGACCTTGTCGTGCCCACTTTCCTACATTCGTCATTCATTTGGTTGCCCGTCACACACTATTTCTAGTGATGGAATAGATTGCTCTCTTTTTATGACGGTAATTAAAATATGTGCAACCTATTTGTCATTGTTATATCATTTGTACAGGTCACAGACCTTTGCTGGAAAATGAGATCTGTTTTAATATATCATCTACCAGAAAGATTAGCTTGTGTTTGTCAAGGTGACCTGTAATATTTGATATAATAGGTATGATTTTTCTGTAAATGTCCCCATTCTTAATCTGCTTGGAGAAAAAATGAGTGACACAAGTAATGAATTTCTAAAAACAATATCTATCTGTTATCTGTAGCTATTGTACTGTTTTTTGTAATCTTCTTTAAGCCTTGTTTGTTTTGTGAATTATATAAAGGCTATATGAAGATGCATCTCTAATCACACTACAGGTTTTTTTTTGTTTTTTGCTGCGTTTTTTACGCACAACGTTTCGCTGGTATTTTTGTATTCAGACTTGCGTGTCAACTAATCGCAGGCAAGACGGGGGAAACGTCTGATTAATAGCAGTGCAGAATATCTTGTTGATGAGCAGCACAAGAAATATCTCAAAAGAATGTAAACAGATATGATGGGAAATTGAGGAAATCGGAAAGTAAGCACAATTGGTATGTTAAAATAAACACACTGTTTTGACTAGTTTTTCGTTAAATGTAAGGGTGTAGCT